>NC_135813.1:50599813-50675236 GCF_964213995.1 Mustelus asterias | reverse complement strand
CAGGGAGGGAGGGAAGGAGACAGGGAGGGAGGGAAGGAGACAGGGAGGGAGGGAAGGAGACAGGGAGGGCGGGAAGGAGACAGGGAGGGAGGGAAGGAGACAGGGAGGGAGGGAAGGAGACAGGGTGGGAGGGAAGGAGTCAGGGAGGGAGGGAGGGAAGGAGTCAGTGAGGGAGGGAGGGAGGGAAGGAGTCAGGGAGGGGAGGGAGGGAGGGAGGGAAGGAGTCAGGGAGGGAGGGAAGGAGACAGGGAGGGAGGGAAGGAGACAGGGAGGGAGGGACGGAGACAGGGGAGGGAGGGAGGGAGACAGGGAGGGAGGGAGGGAGACAGGGAGGGATGGAGGGAGACGGGGAGCCAGGGAGGGAGGGAGAGAGACAGGGAGACAGGGAGGGAGACAGGGAGGGAGGGAGGGAGACAGGGAGGGCGGGAGGGAGGGCGGGAGGGAGGGAGGGAGACTGGGAGGGAGGGAGGGAGGGAGACAGGGAGGGAGGGAGGGAGACAGGGAGGGGGGAGGGCGGGAGGGAGGGGGGAGGGCGGGAGGGAGGGGGGACGGAGGGAGGGAGACAGGGAGGGTGGGAGGGAGAAAGGAGGGGGGAGGGAGGGAGGGAGGGGGTAAGGGAGACATGAGACAGGGAGACAGACAGACAGGGAGACAGACAGACAGGGAGACAGACAGACAGGGAGGGAGCCAGACAGGGAGGGAGCCAGACAGGGAGGGAGCCAGACAGGGAGGGAGCCAGACAGGGAGGGAGCCAGACAGGGAGGGAGCCAGACAGGGAGGGAGCCAGACAGGGAGGGAGCCAGACAGGGAGGGAGCCAGACAGGGAGGGAGCCAGAGAGGGAGGGAGCCAGAGAGGGAGAGAGCCAGAGAGGGAGGGAGACAGACAGGGAGGGAGACAGACAGGGAGGGAGACAGACAGGGAGGGAGACAGACCGGGAGGGAGACAGACCGGGAGGGAGACAGACAGGGTGGGAGACAGACTGGGTGGGAGACAGACAGGGTGGGAGACAGACAGGGTGGGAGACAGACAGGGTGGGAGACAGACAGGGTGGGAGACAGACAGGGTGGGAGACAGACAGGGTGGGAGACAGACAGGGAGACAGACAGGGAGACAGACAGGGAGACAGACAGGGAGACAGACAGGGAGGCAGACAGGGAGGTAGACAGGGAGGCAGACAGGGTGGGAGACAGGGAGTCAGACAGACAGGGAGTCAGACAGACAGGGAGACAGACAGACAGGGAGACAGACAGACAGGGAGACAGACAGACAGGGAGACAGACAGGGAGGGAGGGAGACAGGGAGGGCGGGAGACAGGGAGGGAGGGAGACAGGGAGGGAGGGAGAGAGGGAGGGGGAGGGAGAGACGGAGGGAGGGAGGGAGTGAGGGGGAGGGAGGGAGGGAGTGAGGGTGGGAGGGAGGGAGACTGGGAGTGAGGGAGACTTGGAGTGAGGGAGACTTGGAGGGAGGGAGGGAGTCTAGGATGGAGGGAGGGAGACGGGGAGGGAGACGGGGAGGGAGACGGGGAGGGAGACGGGGAGGGAGACGGGGAGGGAGACGGGGAGGGAGACGGGGAGGGAGACGGGGAGGGAGACGGGGAGGGGGGAGGGAGACGGGGAGGGGGACAGGGAGACGGGGAGGGGGACAGGGAGACGGGGAGGGAGGGGGGGAGGGAGACAGGGAGGGGGGGAGGGAGTCAAGGAGGGAGACAGGGAGGGTGGGAGACAGGGAGGGAGGGAGACAGGGAGGGAGGGAGACATGGAGGGAGGGAGTGAGACAGGGAGGGAGGGAGGGAAATAGGGAGGGAGGAAGGAATGGAGGGAGACAGGGAGGGAGGGAGCGAGGGAGACAGACAGGGAGGGAGGGAGAGAGGGAGACAGGGAGTGAGGGAGACAAGGAGGGAGGCAGATAGGGAGGGAGGGAGACAGGGAGACAGGGAGGGAGGGAGACAGGGAGGGGGGAGATAGGGAGGGAGGGAGACAGGGAGGGAGGGGGGAGGGATACTGGGAGGGAGAGAGGGAGACTGGGAAGGAGGGAGGGAGACTGGGAAGGAGGGAGGGAAGGAGACAGGGACGGAGGGAAGGAGACAGGGAGGGAGGGAAGGAGACAGGGAGGGAGGGAAGGAGACAGGGAGGGAGGGAAGGAGACAGGGAGGGAGGGAAGGAGACAGGGAGGGAGGGAAGGAGACAGGGTGGGAGGGAAGGAGTCAGGGAGGGAGGGAGGGAAGGAGTCAGGGAGGGAGGGAGGGAGGGAAGGAGTCAGGGAGGGAGGGAGGGAGGGAGGGAAGGAGTCAGGGAGGGAGGGAAGGAGACAGGGAGGGAGGGACGGAGACAGGGAGGGAGGGAAGGAGACAGGGAGGGAGGGACGGAGACAGGGAGGGAGGGACGGAGACAGGGAGGGAGTGAGGGAGACAGGGAGGGAGGGAGGGAGACAGGGAGGGAGGGAGACAGGGAGGGAGGGAGACAGGGAGGGAGGGAGACAGGGAGGGAGGGGGGAGGGATACTGGGAGGGAGAGAGGGAGACTGGGAAGGAGGGAGGGAGACTGGGAAGGAGGGAGGGAGACAGGGAGGGAGGGAAGGAGACAGGGAGGGAGGGAAGGAGACAGGGAGGGAGGGAAGGAGACAGGGAGGGAGGGAAGGAGACAGGGAGGGAGGGAAGGAGACAGGGAGGGAGGGAAGGAGACAGGGAGGGCGGGAAGGAGACAGGGAGGGAGGGAAGGAGACAGGGAGGGAGGGAAGGAGACAGGGTGGGAGGGAAGGAGTCAGGGAGGGAGGGAGGGAAGGAGTCAGTGAGGGAGGGAGGGAGGGAAGGAGTCAGGGAGGGAGGGAGGGAGGGAGGGAAGGAGTCAGGGAGGGAGGGAAGGTGACAGGGAGGGAGGGAAGGAGACAGGGAGGGAGGGACGGAGACAGGGAGGGAGGGAGGGAGACAGGGAGGGAGGGAGGGAGACAGGGAGGGATGGAGGGAGACGGGGAGCCAGGGAGGGAGGGAGAGAGACAGGGAGACAGGGAGGGAGGGAGGGAGGGAGGGAGGGAGGGCGGGAGGGAGGGCGGGAGGGAGGGAGGGAGGGAGACTGGGAGGGAGGGAGGGAGGGAGGGAGACAGGGAGGGAGGGAGGGAGACAGGGAGGGGGGAGGGCGGGAGGGAGGGGGGAGGGCGGGAGGGAGGGGGGAGGGAGGGAGGGAGACAGGGAGGGTGGGAGGGAGAAAGGAGGGGGGAGGGAGGGAGGGAGGGGGTAAGGGAGACAGGAGACAGGGAGACAGACAGACAGGGAGACAGACAGACAGGGAGACAGACAGACAGGGACACAGACAGACAGGGAGGGAGCCAGACAGGGAGGGAGCCAGACAGGGAGGGAGCCAGACAGGGAGGGAGCCAGACAGGGAGGGAGCCAGACAGGGAGGGAGCCAGACAGGGAGGGAGCCAGACAGGGAGGGAGCCAGACAGGGAGGGAGCCAGACAGGGAGGGAGCCAGACAGGGAGGGAGCCAGACAGGGAGGGAGCCAGACAGGGAGGGAGCCAGACAGGGAGGGAGCCAGACAGCCACGGAGTGAGCCAGACAGACGGGGAGACAGACAGACGGGGAGACAGACAGACGGGGAGACAGACAGACGGGGAGACAGACAGACGGGGGGAGACAGACAGACGGGGAGACAGACAGACGGGGAGACGGACAGACGGGGAGACGGACAGACGGGGAGACGGACAGACGGGGAGACAGACAGACGGGGAGACAGACAGAAGGGGAGACAGACAGACGGGGAGACAGACAGACGGGGAGACAGACAGACGGGGAGACAGACGGGGAGACAGACAGACGGGGAGACAGACAGACAGGGAGACAGACAGAGAGGGAGACAGACAGGGAGGGAGACAGACAGGGAGGGAGACAGACAGGGAGGGAGACAGACAGGGAGGGAGACAGACAGGGAGGGAGAGAGGGAGGGAGAGAGGGAGAGGGAGGGAGGGAGGGAGGGAGGGAGGGAGGGAGGGCGAGAGGGAGAGAGGGAGGTAGGGAGGGAGGGAGACCGGCAGGGAGGGAGACTTGGAGGGAGGGAGGGAGACTTGGAGGGAGGGAGGGAGACTTGGAGGGAGGGAGGGAGGGTGTCTTGGAGGGAGGGAGGGAGTCTTGGAGGGAGGGAGGCAGACAGGGAAGGAAGGGAGGGAGACAGGGAGGGAGGGAGGGAGACAGGGAGGGAGGGAGACAGGGAGGGAGACAGGGAGGGAGGGAGACAGGGTGGGAGGGAGGGAGACAGGGTGGGAGGAATGGAGACAGGGTGGGAGGAATGGAGCCAGGGAGGGAGGGAGGGAGACTTGGAGGGAGGGAGGGAGACTTGGAGGGGGGGAGGGAGTGAGTCTTGGAGGGAGGGAGGGAGTCTTGGAGGGAGGGAGGGAGTCTTGGAGGGAGGGAGGGAGGGAGTCTTGGAGGGAGGGAGACAGGGAGGGAGGGGACAGGGAGGGAGGGAGACAGGGTGGGAGGGAGGGAGACAGGGTGGGAGGAATGGAGACAGGGTGGGAGGGAGGAAGGAAAGGAGGGAGGGAGGGAGGGAAGGAGGGAGGGAGGGAGGGAAGGAGGGAGGGAAAGAGGGAGGGAGACAGACAGGGAGGGAGGGAGACAGGTAGGGATGGAGCGAGGGGGACAGGGAGGGAGGGAGGGAGTGAGGGAGACAGGGAGTGAGGGAGACAGGCCGGGAGGCCGGCAGGGAGGGAGGCAGGAGGGAGGGAGACAGGGAGGGAGGGAAGGAGTCAGGGAGGGAGGGAGGGAGGGAAGGAGGGAGGGAGGGAAGGAGGGAGGGAGGGAGGGAAGGAGGGAGGGAAAGAGGGAGGGAGACAGACAGGGAGGGAGGGAGACAGGGAGGGAGGGAGGGAGTGAGGGAGACAGGGAGTGAGGGAGACAGGCCGGGAGGCCGGTAGGGAGGGAGGCAGGGAGGGAGGGAGACAGGGAGGGAGGGAAGGAGTCAGGGAGGGAGGGAAGGAGACAGGGAGGGAGGGAAGGAGACAGGGAGGGAGGGAAGGAGACAGGGAGGGAGGGAAGGAGACAGGGAGGGAGGGACGGAGACAGGGAGGGAGGGACGGAGACAGGGAGGGAGACAGGGAGGGATGGAGGGAGACGGGGAGCCAGGGAGGGAGGGAGAGAGACAGGGAGACAGGGAGGCAGACAGGGAGGGAGGGAGTGAGACAGGGAGGGCGGGAGGGAGACAGGGAGGGAGGGTGGGAGGGAGGGAGACAGGGAGGGAGGGAGGGTGGAAGGGAGGGAGGCGGGAGGGAGGGGGAGGGAGACAGAGGGGGGAGGGAGACTGGGAGGGGGGAGGGAGGGAGGGAGGGGGGAGGGAGACAGGGAGTGGGAGAGACAGGGAGGGAGGGAGACAGGGAGGGAGGGAGACAGGGAGGGAGGGAGACAGGGAGGGAGGGAGACAGGGAGGGAGGGAGACAGGGAGGGAGGGAGGGAGGGAGACAGGGAGGGAGGGAGACAGGGAGGGAGGGAGACAGGGAGGGAGCCAGACAGGGAGGGAGCCAGACAGGGAGGGAGCCAGACAGGGAGGGAACCAGACAGGGAGGGAGCCAGACAGGGAGGGAGCCAGACAGGGAGGGAGGCAGACAGGGAGGGAGCCAGACAGGGAGGGAGCCAGACAGGGAGGGAGCCAGACAGGGAGGGAGCCAGACAGGGAGGGAGCCAGACAGGGAGGGAGCCAGACAGGGAGGGAGCCAGACAGGGAGGGAGCCAGACAGGGAGGGAGCCAGACAGGGAGGGAGCCAGACAGGGAGGGAGCCAGACAGGGAGGGAGCCAGACAGGGAGGGAGCCAGGGAGGGAGGGAGCCAGGGAGGGAGGGAGCCAGACAGGGAGGGAGCCAGACAGGGAGGGAGCCAGACAGGGAGGGAGCCAGACAGGGAGGGAGCCAGACAGGGAGGGAGACAGACAGACAGGGAGACAGACAGACAGGGAGACAGACAGACAGGGAGACAGACAGACAGGGAGGGAGAGAGGGACGGAGAGAGGGAGAGGGGGGAGGGAGGGAGAGGGGGAGGGAGGGAGAGGGGGGAGGGAGGGAGAGGGGGGAGGGAGGGAGAGGGGGAGGGAGGGAGGGAGGGAGGGAGGGAGGGAGGGAGGGAGGGAGAGAGAGAGGGAGGGAGTGAGTGAGTGAGAGAGGGAGGGAGAGAGGGAGGGAGGGAGACCGGCAGGGAGGGAGACTTGGTGGGAGGGAGGGAGACTTGGAGGGAGGGAGGGAGACTTGGAGGGAGAGAGGGAGGGAGACTTGGAGGGAGGGAGGGAGACTTGGAGGGAGGGAGGGAGACTTGGAGGGAGGGAGGGAGTCTTGGAGGGAGGGAGGCAGACAGGGAAGGAAGGAAGGGAGACAGGGAGGGAGACAGGGAGACAGGGAGGGAGACAGGGAGACAGGGAGACAGGGAGGGAGGGAGACAGGGAGGGAGGGAGGGAGACAGGGAGGGAGGGAGGGAGACAGGGAGGTCGGGAGACAGGGAGGTCGGGAGACAGGGTGGGAGGGAGGGAGACAGGGTGGGGGGGAGGGAGACAGGGAGGGAGGGAGACTTGGAGGGAGGGAGGGAGACTTGGAGGGAGGGAGGGAGTGAGTCTTGGAGGGAGGGAGTGAGTCTTGGAGGGAGGGAGGGAGTCTTGGAGGGAGGGAGGGAGTCTTGGAGGGAGGGAGGGAGGGAGACAGGGAGACAGGGAGGGAGACAGGGAGGGAGGGAGACAGGGAGGGAGGGAGACAGGGTGGGAGGGAGGGAGACAGGGTGGGAGGAATGGAGACAGGGAGGGAGGGAGGGAGACAGGGAGGGAGGGAGGGAGGGAGACCGGGAGGGAGGGAGGGAGGGAGACCGGGAGGGAGGGAGGGAGGGAGACCGGGAGGGAGGGAGGGAGACCGGGAGGGAGGGAGGAGGGAGACCGGGAGGGAGGGAGGGAGGGAGACCGGGAGGGAGGGAGGGAGGGAGACCTAGAGGGAGGGAGACTGGGAGGGAGAGAGGGAGACCGGCAGGGAGGGAGCAAAAGAGAGGGACAGAGTGATAGAGGGGGAGAGACAGACAGGGAGAGGCAGAGGAGAATGAGAGAGATGGAAAGCGAGACAGAGAGGGAAACAGAGAGAGATAGAGTGGAAGAGTGAGATGGGAGAGAGACAGAGAGAAAGAGAGAGTGAGAGAGACAGGCAATGGGAGACAGTGACAAAGAGCCTGATCCCGAAACTGCAAAGGCAACAGAAACAATGTTGCAAGGCAATTAACTTTAAAATCCTCACAGATCCACCCAGGCGATCCTTCTCAGTCAGCATCTTACTGGCATGCCCGTAGTCCCTGGACGGCCTTTAACATCCACTTTAACAAGCACCAGCAAAGTTGTTTCCCAACTGGGAAACATCGTGACTGTTTTTTTGTATTTTATATTGTCCCTCTAAAATCCTAGAGTGCTCCATGATACTTCTAAGGAGGGTGTTTTGTGACAAAGCCTGACACTCGACTTGGAGGGTTGGGAGGTTTACCGAAAGCTTTCCAGGGTTTAGGGCCCCAAAGGCATCACCAACAATGATGGAGCACTTGAACTGGGGAGCACGCCAGGAATGAGAGGGCTGTAAGGCTGGAGGAGTTCACAGCAATGGGGAGGGTGAGTCAGTGAAGAGGTTTCAGAACAAGGATGGATATTCATACAGATGTGAGCTCATATAGAGGTCAGAGGTCAACAGGCAGCAGGCTTTTCGATGAGCTCAAGTTTAAGGAAAATGGAAGAATGGAGGAGGTCAGCAGGAGAGAATTGGGAGAGTCTAATCTCGATGTCAATAGAGGATAGGTGAGGATTCAGCAGCAGATGAAGCACAGTGGGAAACTGTCTGAGGTGGAAATATGTATCTGTGTAGTGGTTCAGATATGGAATCAGAAGCTCATCTCAAAGTCAAATGCAGCATCAAGTTTGCAAACATGCAGATTTTGTTTCAGACAGCTGCCAGGGATAGGTATGGAGGCATTAGCCAGGGAATGGAATTTGTGACGTGACCCCTGTTGGAGGAGGTGCCATTCCCATCCTGAACTCATCTTTCCTGCTGGTATTTTGGGCACAGAGCATCATTATTGACACATGACCCTGTCTGGTGTGTCATTTGGCATGTGCGCAAATGCCTAAGGCTTTGCAATCCACTGATGTGGGTGCGTCACTTTGGATATATCGCCTTGCAAACGCATTCATGCAATTGCCACCTGGCACAAGAGTAATTGAGTGTGTCCCCTCGTAAGCACCATGGTTCACTGCTTTCCATTTCTCTCTTAGTGTTGGATTGCCATTAGCAGCCTTTTACACCTTAATACAACTGTCTCACATTGCATGCCCATTAACGTGAGTCTGCCACCTTGTACGCATGCTGTTCTCAATGGTTCTTTTTGCACATGCAGTAAGCTGAGAGCACGTTGTTGTGCGTGTACTGCTTTGAATGAACATTCATGTGGGTGTGAACTTGCATAAATTGTGTTTGTGTCACGTTGAACGCTCATTGACGTGAGAATCGATTTGTGTGCATCTTGTGAGTGGGTCTCTTGGAATGTGTGCCAATGAGTATGACACTGTGTACTTGGGTTAATCGTAAGATCCTTACAGTGTGGGAGGAGGCCATTCGGCCCATCGAGTCTGCACTGACTCTCCGACAGAGTATATTACCCCATAACCCCACAAGTTTACACCATTCATCCCCCTAACCTACACATCTTTGGGCACCAAGGGGCAATTTAGCACAGCCAATCCACCTAACCTGCACATCTTTGGACTGTGGGAGGAAACCCACACAGACACGCGGAGAATGTGCAAACTCCACACAATTCCTGGTGCTGTGAGACAGCAGCGTGAACCACTGTGCCACCCTTGTATCTGCTTTGTTATGGGTGTGTCACTTTGCACATGCGTGTAATCTAGCGGGGAAGGGCGCCTTGCTTATAACTAACAGGGCATGATGACTTGCACCAAAGAATAACCCAAGTACCAAAGAATAAAAAAAGTACAGCACAGGAACAGGCCCTTCAACCCTCCAAGCCTGCGCCGATCATGATGTCTGCCTAAACTAAAACCAGATGCACTTACGGAGTCCGTATTCTTCCAATGTATTCGTCTAGTTGTCCCTTAAATGCCGCTATTGGACCTGCTCCCATCACCTTCACGGGCAGCGCATTCCAGACATTCACCACCTTCTGTGTAGAAAACTTGCATCACACATCTCCTCTAAACTTTTCCCCACACATCTTAAACCAATGTCCCCTAGTACTTGACTTTTCTAGCCTAGGAAAGAGCATCTGACTCAATCTCAATCCCAGAGGCATTCAACTCCAAACGCAATCCGAGAGACACTCAACTCCAAATGCAATCAAAGAACAAAGAACAAAAAAAATTACAGCACAGGAACAGGCCCTTTGGCCCTCCAAGCCTGCACCGACCATGCTGCCCGACTTAACTAAAACCCCCTACGCTTCCAGGGACCATATTCCTCTATTCCCATCTCATTCATGTACTTGTCAAGACGCCCCTTAAAAGTCACCACCGTATCCGCTTCCACTACCTCCCCCGGCAACAAGTTCCAGGCACCCACCACTATCTGTATAAAAAATCTGCCTCGTACATCTCTTTTAAAACTTGCCCCTCACACCTTAAACCTAGTAATTGACTCTTCCACCCTGGGAAAAAGCTTCTGACTATCCACTCTGTCCATGCCTCTCATAATCTTGCAGACTTCTATCAGGTCGCCCCTCAACCTCCGTCGCTCCAGTGAGAATAAACCAAGTTTCTCCAACCTCTCCTCATAGCTAATGCCCTCCATACCAGGCAACATCCTGGTAAATCTTTTCTGTACCCTCTCCAAAGCCTCCACATCCTTCTGGTAGTGTGGCGACCAGAATTGAACACTATATTTCAAGTGCGGCCTCACTAAGGTTCTAAGGTTTTAAACTCAATACCCCCGGCGATGAATGCAAGCATGCCGTATGCCTTCTTGACTACCTTCTCCACCTGCATGCCACTTTCAGTGACCTGTGTACCTATACACCCAGATCCCTTTGCCTATCAATACTCCGAAGGGTTCTGCCATTTACTGCATATTTCCTATCTGTATTAGACCTTCCAAAATGCGTTACCGCACATTTGTCCGGATTAAACTCCATCTGCCATCTCTCCGCCCAAGTCTCCAACTGATCTATATCCTGCTGTATCCTCTGATGGTCCTCATCGCTATCCGCAAATCCACCAACCTTTGTGTCGTCCGCAAACTTATTAATCAATCCAGTTACATTTTCCTCCAAATCATTTATATATATTACAAACAGCAAAGGTCCTAGCACTGATCCCTGAGGAATGCCACTTGTCACAGCCCTCCATTCAGAAACGCACCCTTCCACTGCTACCCTGTCTTCTTTGACCGAGCCAGTTTTGTATCCACCTTGCCAGCTCACCTCTGATCCCATGCGACTTCACTTCTGCACCAGTCTGCCATGAGGGACCTTGTCAAAGGCCTTACTGAAGTCCATGTAGACAACATCCACTTCCCTCCCCTCATCAATCATCTTCATCACTTCCTCAAAAAACTCGATCAAGTTCGTGAGACACGACCTCCCCTTCACAAAACCATGTTGCCTCTCACTAATACGTCCACTTATTTCCAAGTGGGAATAAATCCTGTCTCGAAGAATCCTCTCCAATAATTTCCCTACCACTGATGTAAGGCTCACCGGCCTGTAATTACCTGGATTATTCTTGCGACCCTTCTTAAACAAAGGAACAACATTGGCTATTCTCCAATCCTCTGGGACCTCCCCTGTAGCCAGTGAGGATACAAAGATTTCTCTCAAGGCCCCAGCAATTTCCCCTCTTGCCTCTCTCAGTATTCTGGGGTATATCCCATCAGGCCCTGGAGACTTGTCCACCTTAATGTTTCTCAAGAACCCCAATACCTCCTCCTTTTTGATCTCAACATGACTCAAACTATCTACACATCCTTTCCCAGACTCATCATCCACCCAGTCCTTCTCTTTGGTGAATACTGACGCAAAGTACTCATTTAATACCTCGCCCATTTCCTCTGGCTCTACACACAGATTCCCTCCCTTGACCTTGAGTGGGCCAACCCTCTCCCTGGCTACCCTCTTGCTCTTTATATATGTATAAAAAGCCTTGGGATTTTCCTCAATCCTGTTGGCCAATGCTTTTTCATGACCCCTTTTAGCTCTTCTTACTCCTTGCTTTAGTTTCTTTCTACTTTCCTTGTATTCCACACTTGCTTCGTGTGTTCCCAGCCTCCTAGCTTTGACAAATGCTTCCTTTTTCTCTTTGACTAGGCTCACAATATCTCTCGTTATCCAAGGTTCCCAAAACTTGCCATACTTATCCTTCATCCTTACAGGAATGTGCCGGTCCTGAATCCCTATCAACTTACATTTGAAAGCCTCCCACATGCCAGATGTTGATTTGCCTTCAAACATCTGCTCCCAATCTACATTCTTCAGTTCCTGCCTAATATTGTTGGAATTAGCCTTCCCCCAATTTAGCACCTTAACTTCAGGACTACACTTATCTTTATCCATCAGTACCTTAAAGCTTACTGAATTGTGGTCACTGTTCCCGAACTGCACCCCTGCTGAAACATCGACCACCTGGCAGGGCTCATTCCCCAATACCAGGTCCAGTATGGCCCTTCTCTAGTTGGACTATCTACAAACTGTTTCAGGAAACCCTCCTGGATGTTCCTTACAAACTCTGCCCCTAGATAGAGCCTTCCATTCAGAAAGGCACCCCTCGACTGTTACTCTGTCTTCTTTGGCCAAGCCAGTTCTGTATTCATTCATCTTTCGTACCAGTCTACCATGAGTTACCTTGTCAAAGATTTCATTGAAGTCCATGTATACAACATCCACTGCCTTTCCCTCATCTATCATCTTCGTCACTTCCTCGAAAAACTTGATCAAATTAGTGAGGCATGACCTCCCCTTCACAAATCCATGCTATCATTAATAAGTCCATTAGTGCACCAGTGGGAATGATCAGAACACACACACGCTTGAGAAAGGAGGAATTGCTGGGCATGGTTCTTGGGAATGAGGTCGATCAGTTGGGGGATATCGAGGGGGCAGTGATTGTTGAACCATAAGGTTCAGGTTAGCTATGAAAAAGGGCAAGATGCAATATTGAGTAAAAATAATTAATCGTTGAAGATAAACTTAAATGGGTTGAGAATGAATCTGGCCCAAATAAATTGGAATTGGCAGGCAAGCTAACGGACAAGGGGCTGCCTTTAAAAAGGAGATAACTTAGATGCAATCAAAGGTACATTCCCAGGAGGGGGAAACAAATCCTGAACACCCAATCTCCTCTCAACCTCATCTTCTGAGGAAAACGGTCCCAACTTCTCCAATCTATCTACAGAACTGAAGTTCCTCATCGTCAGTCCTCCTACTTGGTACAGGAAGATGTTTTTAGAAACCAAACATTGAATTTTGTCCCTTTATGATTCACAATGTGGCCAAACAAAAGTGATTGCTGAAGAAATTCTTGAGGAAAATGATGAAAAAGGATTTGTAACTAATGTATGAGCCAACTGGAAGAATTCATCCTGGAGAAAGATGATACTCCAGGGCTTCTACAACTGGTTCTGGGGAATTACCCAAAACGGCAAGGAAATTTTCACAAGAACTGAATAAAGCCCAGAATGCCATATACTGAATTAGCTGCACTCTCAAGCCATCCTGTCAACTTCGATGCACTAAAAAGAATATATAGTCGTTTTTCTCTGCTCGTGAATCCCCTTTAGAATTGTATCCTTTGTTTTATATTGTCTGTCTACATTATCCTACTAAAATGAATTACTTCACAGTTCCCTGCATTAAATTTCACAATATCATTTGCCCACTCTACCAAGTTTTTATACAACCTGCAAATTTTGAAATTGTGCCCTGTACACCAAGATTCAGGTTATTTACGTATGTCAGAAAGAACAATATTCCTGATGCCAAACCTTGGCAAACTTTAAGATAAAACTTCAACAAGTGAACAAAACATCCATTAACCACTACTTCGTCTTCTGCCAATTTTGTAACCATGTTGCTACTGTTCCACTGTCCCTCTTATTCATAGAGCCATAGAAAATTACAGCTCAGAAACAGGCCTTTTGGCCCTTCTTGTCTGTGCCGAACCATTTTTTGCCTAGTCCCACTGACCTGCACTTGGACCATATCCCTCCACACCCCTCTCATCCATGAACCCGTCCAAGTTTTTCTTAAATGTGTCTATCCGGCAGCTCATTCCACACTCACACCACTCTCTGCATGAAGAAGCCCCCCCTAATATTCCCTTTAAACTTTTCTCCTTTCACCCTTAACCCATGCCCTCTGGTTTTTTTCTCCCCTAGCCTCAGTGGAAAACGCCTGCTTGCATTCACTCTATCTATACCCATCAAAATCTTATACACCTCTATCAAATCTCCCCTCATTCTTCTACGCTCCAGGGAATAAAGTCCCAACCTATTCAATCTCTCTCTGTAACTCAGCTTCTCAAGTCCCGGCAACATCCTTGTGAACCTTCTCTGCACTCTTTCAACCTTATTTACATCCTTCCTGTAACTAGGTGACCAAAACTGTATACAATACTCTAAATTCGGCCTCACCAATACCTTATATAACCTTACCATAACACTCCAACTTTTATACTCGATACTCCGATTTATAAAGGCCAATGTACCAAAGGCAGTCTTTACAACCCTATCCACCTGTGATGTCACTTTTAGGGAATTCTGTACCTGTATTCCCAGATCCCTCTGTTCAACTGCACTCTTCAGAGTCCTACCATTTACCCTGTACGTTCTACTTTGGTTTGTCCTTCCAATGAGCAATATCTCACACTTGTCTGCGTTAAATTCCATTTGCCATTTTTCAGCCCATTTTTCTAGTTGGTCCAAATCCCTCTGCAAGCTTTGAAAACCTTCCTCACTGTCCACTACACCTCCAATCTTTGTATCATCAGCAAACTTGCTGATCCAATTTACCACATTAACATACAGATCATTTATATAGATGACAAACAACAATGGACCTAACACCGATCCCTGCGGCACACCACTAGTCACAGGCCTCCACTCAGAGAAGCAATCCTCCACAACCACTCTCTGGCTTCTTCCATTGAGCCAGTGTCTAATCCAATTTACTACCTCCCCATGTATACCCAGCGACTGAACCTTCCTAACTAACCTCCCATGAGGGACCTTGTCAAAGGCCTTGCTGAAATCCAGGTAGACAACATCCACTGCCTTCCCTTCATCCACTTTCCTGGTAACCTCCTCGAAAAACTCTAATAGATTGGTCAAACATGACCTACCACGCACAAAGCCATGTTGACTCTCCCTAATAAGTCTCTGTCTATCCAAATATTTGTAGATCCTATCCCTTATCACACCTTCCAATAACTTGCCCACCACCGACGTCAAACTTACTGGCCTATAATTTCCCGGATTTCTTTTGGAACCTTTTTTAAACAACAGAACAACATGAGCCACCCTCCAATCATCCAGCACCTCCCCCGTGAATACTGACATTTTAAATATGTCTGCCAGGGCCCCTGCAAGTTCAACACTAGCTTCCCTCAAGGTGTGGGAATACCCTGTCCGGTCCTGGGGATTTTCCACTCTGATTTGCCTCAAGACAGCAAGCACCTCCTCCCCTTTAATCTGTAAAGGTTCCATGACCTCCCTACCTGTTTGCCCTATTTCCGTAGACTCCGTGCCCGTTTCCTTAGTAAATACGGATGCAAAAAAACCATTTAGTATCTCCCCCATCTCTTTTGGTTCCATACACAGTCTACCACTCTGGTCTTCAAGAGGATCAATTTTATCCTCACTATCCTTTTGCTCCTAACATACCTATAGAAGCTCTTTGGATTTTCCGTCACTCTGTCTGCCAAAGCAACCTCATGTCTTCTTTTAGCCCTCCTGATTTCCCTCTTAAGTAGCTTCTTGCACTTTTTATACTCCTCGAGCATTTGATCTGTTCCTTGCTGCCTGTACATTTCATACAACTCTCTCTTCCTCTTAATCAGTGTTACAATCTCCCTCGAGAACCAAGGTTCCTTATTCCTATTTACTTTGCCTTTAATCCTGACAGGAACATACAAACTCTGCACTCTCAAAATTTCTCCTTTGAAGGCTTCCCACTTTCCATTTACATCCTTACCAGAGAACAGCCTGTGCCAATCCACACTTCCCAGATCCCTTCTCATTTCATCAAATTTGGCCTTTTCCCAGTTCAGAACTTCAACCCGAGGACCAGATCTATCCTTATCCATGATCAGGTTGAAACTAATGGCATTATGATCACTGGATCCAAAGTGTTCCCTCACACTCACATCCATCACCTGCCCTAACTCATTTCCCAATAGGAGATCCAATATCGCATCCTCTCTAGTTGGCACCTCTATATACTGATGTAGAAAATTCTCCTGAACACATTTTACAAACTCTACCCCATCTAAATTTTTAACAGTATGCGAGTCCCAATCTATATGTGGAAAATTAAAATCCCCTACTATCACAACTTTGTGTTTCTTGCAGTTGTCAGCTATCTCTCCGCTGATTTGCTCCTCCAATTCTCGCTGACTATAGGGTGGTCTATAATACAACCCCATTAATGTGGTCATACCTTTCCTGTTTCAAAGACCTTTAAATATGCTCACAGGTCTGTTGTACGGCACGATATCAAATACCTTCTCGAAATCCACGTACACCACATCTATAGAATTATCCTTATCAACCTTCTCCATTACCTCAACAAACAACAGCAGCAAGTTAAAAAAAAATTACCCTTAACAAATCTGTGCTGCCTTTTCTTAACTACTCAACATTTGCCCAAGTGACTATTAAAAATATTTCGCCAAAACAAAAAGTGGTGTCAGATGCTGTGAAAGTGCCGGCGCTTGTGCAAGAGTTACTAAGAGAGCGCAGGCGTTTGTGCAAGAGTCATTAGGACAGCGCAGGTGCTTGTGCAAGATTCACTACGAGAGCCTTTTGGCTAAGATCAAGTGTAGTATGGACAGGCTGCACTTGGTTGAGGTCATTAGGTTACATTTAAGCTTCATTTGAAGCAATTTTTAAAAGCGGCATCTCGGCCTTTTGGCTAAGATGCAAATGAGATCAAGCCTTGGAGGAGGTGAGTCTGCACCTACTCCAATCAGCTTGGCTCATGTAGATCAGGCCCAAGACAGGAGTGTAGGCCCTGTCTTGTCAGCTCGGATCGGAAATGTCTCAACTTGTTGAGACTCTGAATTGGACTTGATTTGATTGAATTGGAAAAGTATTTTAAAAAAGAGTCACTACGAGAGCGCAGGCACTTGTGCAAGAGTCATTAGGACAGCGCATGCGCTTGTGCAAGAGTCACTAGCGGCACGGTAGCACAGTGGTTAGCACTGCTGCTTCACAGCTCCAGGGTCCCGGGTTCGGTTCCCGGCTCGGGTCACTGTCTGTGAGGAGTTTGCACATTCTCCTCGTGTCTGCGTGGGTTTCCTCCGGGTGCTCCGGTTTCCTCCCACAGTCCAAAGATGTGCGGGTTAGGTTGATTGGCCAGGTTAAAAATTGCCCCTTAGAGTCCTGAGATGCGTAGGTTAGAGGGATTAGTGGGTAAATATGTGGGGGTAGGGCCTGGGTGGGATTGTGGTCGGTGCAGACTCGATGGGCCGAATGGCCTCCTTCTGCACTGTAGGGTTTCTATGATTTCTATGACTATGAGAGCGCATGCGCTTGCGCAAGAGTCATTATGAGAGAGCAGGCACTTGTACAGAAGTCATTATGATAGAATAGACGCTTGTGCAAGAGTCACTACAAGAGCACAAACGCTTGTGCAAGAGTCACTACGCGAGCGCTAGTGCTTGTGCAAGAGTCACTATGGGAGAATAGGCGCTTGTGCAAGAGTCACTACCAGAGCACAGGCGCTTGTGCAAGAGTCCCGATAGGAGCGCAGGCGCTTGTGCAAGAGCACTATGAGAGCACAGGCCCTTGTGCAAGAGTCACGATGAGAGTGCAGGTATTTGTGCAAGATTCATTACGAGAGAATAGACGCTTGTGCAAGATTCACTATGAGAGCGCAGGCGCTTGTGCAAGAGTCACTATGGGAGAATAGGCGCTTGTGCAAGAGTCGCTATGAAAGCGCAGGCACTTGTGCAAGAGTCACAATGAGAGCGCAGGCACTTGTGCAAGAGTCACAACGAGAGCGCAGGCACTTGTGCAAGTGTCACAACGAGAGCACAGGCACTTGTGCAAGTGTCACAACGAGAGCACAGGCACTTGTGTAAGAGTCACTACGAGAGAATAGACGCTTGTGCAGGAGTCACTACGAGAGTGCAGGCACTTGTGCAAGAGTCACTATGGGAGGACAGATGCTTGTGCAAGAGTCACTATGAGAGCGCAGGCGCTTGTGCAAGAGTCACTATGAGAGCACAGGCTCTTGTGCACAAGTTAATACGAGAGCTCAGACGCTTGTGCAAGAATCACAACGAGAGCGCAGGCACTTGTGCAAGAGTCACTACGAGACCCAGGCACTTGTGCAAGAGTCACTACGAGAGAATAGACGCTTGTGCAAGAGTCACTACGAGAGCACATACGCTTCTGCAAGAGTCAATATGAGAGTGCAGGCGCTTGTGCAAGAGTCGCTAGGAGTGTGCAGGCACTTGTGCAAGAGTCACTACAAGAGCACAGGTGCTTGTGCAAGAGGCACTATGAAAGGACAGGCACTTGTGCTACGAGACCCAGGCACTTGTGCAAGAGTCACTACGAGAGAATAGACGCTTGTGCAAGAGTCACTACGAGAGCGCAGGCACTTGTGCAAGAGTCAACACGTGAGCACAGGCACTTGTGCAAGAGTCACTGTGAGAGCACAGGTGCTTGTGCAAGAGTCACTACGAGAGCACAGGTATTTGTGCAAGAATCACTATGTGAGGGCAGGTGCTTGTGCAAGAGTCACTATGAGAGAATAGGCCCTTGCGCAAGAGTCACCAAGAGAGAATAGGCACTTGTGCGAGGGCCACTATGCACCTCTGTGCAAGTGGAAGGGACAGTCTTCAATTACACACACATTATTTGGGGCTAGTTATATTGCACGGGGATGTGTTAGTCATGCAGGGTCAAGCTGCGCGTGTGCATTAAGTGAGGTTGAAGTTGCACACGAGCAGTAGTCAGGCATATTCAAGCTAGTTGCATTCCGCAGGGGCACATTGGTTGGGGCCTGAAGCTCTGCACATGTTAATTGTGGGTTCATATTGCACACACGTGTTTGTCAGGGGTGTTCAGCTATGCGCTCATTAGTCTGGGGTGGATAAAGCTGTGCACACACATTACTCACGGCGTCAAGTTGTGTGCATGGACACTTGTGGGATTGGATCACTGTCCTCAAGTACCTATGTTTGACACCTTGTGCTTATGTGTGAAAGTTGTTGAATGTCTCACATTATAGATGACTCTATAATGTGCACATTATAGAGTCATCACTATTTATGGCAGAGAAACAAGCCATTCAGCCCATCGCGTCTGTCAGGTTCTTTATGGTATCCTTTCAGTATCTTTTCCCGACATAGCTCTGCAATTTTATTTCCGTAATTAGAATAGTAGAGGGATGGGAACCTGAGCAGGGAGACAGAGGAGAGAGAAACAAGGAGAGAAATAAAGGCAGAAATATAAGAAGCAAAAGTGGAAGGCAGAAAAAACAAGGGTAAAAAACAAATGGGGCCAAAATGCAAAGTAAAGCTAAGATGACTAACAAGGTTAAAAAGGCAAGTTTGAAGGCTTTAATGTCTTAATGCGTGGAGCATTCACAATAAGGTAGATGAATTAACACACACAAATAGATATAAACAGTTATGATATAGTTATAATTACAGACACATGGCTGCAGGGTTACCAAGGATAGGAACTGAACATCCAGGGGTATTCATCATTTAGGAAGGACAGACAAAAAGGGAAAGGAGGTGGAGTAGCATTGTTAATAAAGGAGGAAATTAATGCAAGAGTGACAAAGGATAATGATTTAATAATTCATGATGCGGAATCTGTATGGGTGGAGATAAGAAACACCAAGGACTGAAAACATTGTTGGGGACTGTCAATCAGCCCCCAAACAGTAGTGGAGATGTAAGGGAAGGTGTTAAACAAGGAATCAGTGATGCATAAACAAGGGTACAACTGTAACCATGGGTGATTTTAATTTATATATAGATTGGACAAACCAAACTAGCAATGGCTTAGTGAAGGAACAGTTCCTGGAGTGTGTACGTGATGGTTTTTTTCAGCCAATATATTGAGGAACCAACTGGAGAACAGGCTATTCTAGGCTGGGTACTGTGCAAAGGATTAATTAACAATCGTGTTGTGCAGGGTCCTTTGTTGAAAAGTAACTATAATATGAAAGAATTCTTCATTAAGGCATAAAGTGATGTGGTTAAATTCATAAGAACATAAGAAATAGGAGCAGGAGTAAGCCATCTGGCCCTTCGAGCCTGCCCCGCCATTCAACAAGATCATGGCTGATCTGATTCAAACTAGAATCTGGGATCTAAATTAAGGGAACTATGAGGGTGTGAGGTCTGAAGTGGCAAAGGATAGATTGGGGAACCTTACTAAAAGGGCTGATGGTGGATAGACAATGGTTCATATCTGAATATCGTGTGCATGAATTACAACAATTATTCATTCCTGTCAGGAGCAAAAGTAAAAGAGGAAAAGTGCTCAACCATGGCTTACAAAATAAATTTGGGATGATATTAAATCCAAAGAGGAGACCTATAAAATTGACATGGGAAAAGCAGCAAGTCTGAGGATTGGGAGCGTTCAGCAAAAGAGGACAAAGTGATCAAGGGGGAAAAATAGAAAAAGATTTAGAGTAAAATTGCAGTGAATATAGAAACTGACCGCAAAAGCTTCTATAAGTATGTGAAGAGAAAAAGATTAGTCCAGGCAAATGTCCCTTACAGTCAGAAGCCAGAGAAATTATAAAGGGAGCAAAGAAGTGGCAGAAGAATTGACCATGTATTTTGGTTCTGTCTTCACAAAAGAGGACACAAATAACCTCCCAGAAATGTGAGGAAACGAAGGGGAAAATGTGAGAGGGCAGAATTGAAGGAAATCAGCGTTAGTAAGAAAATGATGCTCGGGAAATTAACGCTGAAAAATCACTAGGGCCTGATAATCTATATCCCAGAGTGTTAAAGGAAGTGGCCCTGGGAAATATTGGATGCATTCGTGGTCATTTTCCAAAATTCTACAGACCCTGGAGCAGTTCCTCCAGATTGGAGGGTGGCAAACGTAAACCCACTATTTCAAAAGGGAGGGTGAGAAAAAAGGGAGAATTACAAATCAGTTAGCCTGACATCAGTAATGGGGAAGATGCTGGAGTCTATTATAAAGGACGTGATAACAGAACATTTGGAAAGTATAAACAGGATTGGAAAAAGTCAGCAGAGGTTTATGAAAGGTAAATCATGCTTAACAAATATGCTGGAATTTTTTGAGGATGTAGATACTACAGATGACACCAATAGGTTCAAGAGACAGAGTGGCTCTAGGAAGAAAATGGAGAAGAGCTTTGGCTCCACGGAGTTCAAGTTCTGCCATTGTGGTAGCACTCTCAGCATCAAGGGCCCAGTTCGATTCCGGCCTTGAGTAACTGTGTGGTGTTTACATGTCCCCTCTGTGTCTGTGTGGGTTTCCCCTGGGTGCTCTGATTTCCTTCCACAGTCCAAAGGTGTGCAGGTTAGGTGGATCAGCCATGCCAAATTGCCCCTTAGGGCAGGATTTTCCAGCCGCGTTCGCCCCAAGACCAGAAAATCCCACCCGAGGTCAACGGACCTTTGCAAGGTCCGTGTCCTGCCCGCTACAATTCCCGTGACGACCAGGATGAGAAAATCCACCCTTAGTGTCTAAAGATATGTGGATTAGCCAAGTCTCAGGGTTACAGGAATAGGGCAGAAGGATGGGCCTTGGTAGAATGCTCTTTTGGAGAGTCAGTGCAGACTAAATGGGACAAATAGCCCCCTTCTGCACTGTAGGGATTCTATGGTTCTATTATTCCCTGCATTTAGGGGTAGGAGCTCAGAGTAGCCCTAGGGGCTGTTGGTGGCTCTGTGTTGCTTAGAGTTGGAGATCAGAGAAGCTCAAAAGCAGTTGTTGGCAGTAGTCCAAAGATGTGTGGGTTAGGTTGATTGGCCATGCTAAAATTGCCCCTTAGTGTCCTGAGATGAGTAGGTTAGAGGGATTAGCGGGTAAAATATGTAGGGATATGGGGGTAGGGCCTGGGTGGGATTGTGGTCGGTGCCGACTCGATGGGCCGAATGGCCTCTTTCTGCACTGTAGGGTTCTATGAATCTATAAATCTATAATCTATGTAACCAGGAGAAAAGATACGGAAGAACCAGTGGATGTGGCGTATTTGGACTTTCAGAAGGCTTTTGGCAAGGTCCCTCGTAAGAAGTTATTGGGTAAAATTAAAGCACATGGATAGGGGGCAATATATCGGCATGGATCGAGAATTGGTTGACAGACAGGAACCAGAGAATGGAAAAAATGGATCTTTTTCTAAGTGGCAGGCAGTGACTTATGGGTACGCAAGGATCACTGCTTGGGTCCCAGCTGTTCACGATATATACAAACAACCAGGATGAGGGAACCAAATGTAACATTTCCAAGTTTGCTGACAACACAAAACTGGGTGGAACTGCGAGTTATGAGGAGGATGCAAGGAGGTTTCAAGGTGATTTAGACAAGTTGAGTGAGTGGGCAATATAATGTGGATAAATGTGAAGTTATATACTTTGGTGTGAAAAACAGAAAGGAAGAGTATTATTGAAACGGTGATATATTGGGAAGTCTACAAAGGGATCTGGGTGTCCTTGTACACCAGTCGATGAAAGCGGAGAGGCAGATGCAGCAAGCAATTAGGAAAGCAGGCCTTCATTGCAACAGGACTTGAGTTCAGAAGTAGGGCTACCTTAGTGCAATTACACAGGGCCTTGGTGAGACCACCGCTGAAGTATTGCATACAGTTTTGGTCTCCCTCCCTAAGAAAGGATATTCTTGCCATAGAGGGAGTGCAGCGGAGGGTCACGAGGCTGATACCGGGGTTGGTGGGACTAGACTCCGAGGAGAAATTGGTTTGAATGGGCAGATTCACGAGAGTTTAGAAAGATGAGAGGAGATCTGATTGAAATGTATAGAATTCTAACCGGGCTGGACAGACTAGATGCAAGGAGGTTATTTTCCCTGGTTGGGGAATCTAGAACCAGGGGACACAGTCTCAGGATATGGGTAGACCATTTAGGACTGAGATGAGAAAATAATTTCTTCACTCAAAGAGTAGTGAATCTGTGGAATTCTCTACAACAGGTTGTGGAGGCCATTCACTGAATATATTCAAGATAGAGATAGATTTTCTTTTGATTTTAATGCCATCTCAGCCGATATATTGCCCCCTATCCATGTGCTTTAATTTTACCCAATAACTTCTTATGAGGGACCTTACCAAAAGGATATGGGGTGAAAACGGGACTAAGGCATTGAGATCGAGCATCAGCCATGATCACACTGAATGCCGGAGCTGGCACAAAGGACCGAATGGCCTAATCCTGCTCCTAGTTTCTACGTTTCTTCAGTGTCTATCAAAATCCTTCACCATCTCCACAACACCACCCACGTAATCAGCGGGTTCCAGGTCTTTAGCATTCTTGGAATCAGAGAGCCCCTACAGTGCCCAATGAGCCTACGCCGACAGCAATTCCACCCATGCCCTATCCCCTTAACCCCACATATTTACCCTGCTGGTCCCTTTGACACTAAGGGGCAAATAGGTCAATTAGGTCAATCAACCTAACCCAACATCTTTGGACTGTGGGAGGAAAGTGGAGCTCCCGGAGAAAACCCACACAGACACGGGGGGGGAATGTGCAAACTCCACACAGAAAGTGACCCGAGGCTGGAATTGAATCCAGGTCCCTGGCACTGAGGCAGCAGTGCTAACCACCGTGCCACTCATTCACTGTGCAAAGACGTTCCTCTTGACGTTCCCCTGCAACTCTTGCCCCAAATCGAAAATCTGTGTCCTACTCTTGGTACCATCAGTTAACGGGAAGAGATTTTCCTTGTTCTACAAATACACAAATGAGGAGGAGTAGGCCACTTGGCTCCTCGAACCTGCTCCCTCATTCAATTAGATCATGGCTGTTCTAATTGTAACTTCAATTCCACATTCCCACCTAATTCAATAATCTTTCGCCCCCGACTTTATCAAGAATCTATCTACTTTATATAAACCTGTTTTGATCTTGTACATTGCTAACAAATCTCCCTCGCTCCAAGGAGAACAACCCCAATTTCTCCAATTGAACCTTATTGTTAAAATCCCTCATCCCTCGAACCATTCTGGCAAATTTCCTTTGCACCCTCTCAAGGGCCCTCATATCCTTCACAATGTCTACACTGCCTCTCCCTATTACTTCTGCCAAAATGTGTCACTTCACACTTAGAAACATAGAAAAACTACAGCACAAAAACAGGCCCTTCAGCCCCACAAGTTGTGCCGAACATATCCCTACCTTTTAGGCCTATCTATAAGCCTCCATCCTATTAAGTCCCATGTACTCATCCAGGAGTCTCTTAAAAGACCCTATTGAGTTTGCCTCCACCACCACTGATGGTAGCCGATTCCACTCGCCCACCACCCTCTGTGTGAAAAACTTCCCCCTAATATTTCCCATGTACCTACTCCCAAGCACCTTAAACATGTGTCCTCTCGTAGCAGCCATTTCCACCCTGGGAAAAAGCCTCTGAGAGTCCACCCGATCTATGCCTCTCAACATCTTATACACCTCTATTAGGTCTCCTCTCATCCTACGTCTCTCCAAGGAGAAAAGACCGAGCTCCCTCAACCTATCCTCATAAGGCATGCCACTCAATCCAGGCAACATCCTTGTAAATCTCCTCTGCACCCTTTCAATCTTTTCCACATCCTTCCTTTAATGAGGCGACCAGAACTGAACACAGTACTCCAAGTGGGGTCTGACGAGGGTCTTATATAGCTGCATCATTATCCCCGGACTCCGAAACTCAATCCCTCGATTGATAAAGGCCAGCACACCATACGCCTTCTTAACCACCTCCTCCACCTGCGGGGCCGATTTTAGAGTCCTATGGACCCGGACCCCAAGGTCCTTCTGATCCTCCACAGTACTAAGAGACTTTCCCTTTATATTGTACTCCTTCATCCCATTTGACCTGCCAAAACGGACCACTACGCATTTATCTGGGTTGAAGTCCATCTGCCACTTCTCCACCCAGTCTTGCATCCTATCCATGTCCCTCTGTAACTTCTGACATCCCTCCAGACTATCCACAACCCCACCAACCTTCATGTCGTCGGCAAACTTACAAACCCATCCCTCCACTTCCTCATCCAGGTCATTTATGAAAATGGCAAACAGCAAGGGTCCCAGAACAGATCCCTGGGGCACTCCACTGGTGACCGACCTCCATTTAGAAAAAGGCCCATCTATACACACTCTCTGCCTCCTTTGGGCAAGCCAGTTCTGGATCCACAGGGCAGCAGCCCCTTCGATCCCATGCCCTCTCACTTTTTCTAGAAGCCTTGCATGGGGGACGTTATCGAACGCCTAGCTAAAATCCATATAAACCACATCTACCGCTTTCCCTTCGTCAATGTGTTTCGTCACATTTTCGAAGAACTCCACCAGGCTCCTAAGGCACGATCTGCCTTTGACAAAGCTGTGCTGAGTATTCTTGAGCATCCTAAACCTCTCTAAATGCTCATAAATCTTGTCCCTCAGGATCTTCTCCATCAGCTTACCAACCACTGAGGTTAGACTCACCGGTCGGTAATTTCCTGGGCTATCCCTATTCCCCTTCTTGAAAAAAGGAACCACATCCGCAATCCTCCAATCCTCCGGCACCTCTCCCGTCTCCATCGACGATGCAAAGATCATCGCCAGAGGATCTGCAATCTCTTCCCTCGCCTCCCACAGTACCTGGGGTACATCCCATCCGGACCCGGCGTCTTATCTATCAGTGAATAAACTGAAGGTCGATAAGTCCCCTGGGCCTGATGAAATATATCCTAGGATTCCTTGGGAGGCAAGGGGTGAGATTGCAGAGCCTTTGGCTTTGATCTTTGGGTCCTCACTGTCCACGGGGATGGTGCCAGAGGACTGGAGAGTGACGAATGTTGTTCCTCTGTTTAAGAAAGGGAATAGAAATGACCCTGGTAATTATAGACCGGTTAGTCTTACTTTGGTGGTTGGAAAATTGATGGAAAAGGTCCTTAGGGATGGGATTTACGGCCATTTAGAAAGATGCGGATTAATCAGGGATAGTCAGCACGGATTCGTGAAGGGCAAGTCGTGCCTCACAAATTTGATTGAATTTTTTGAGGAGGTAACTAAGTGTGTTGATGAAGGTAGGGCAGTTGATGTCATATACATGGATTTTAGTAAGGCGTTTGATAAGGTCCCCCATGGTCGGCTTATGATGAAAGTAAGGAGGTGTGGGATAGAGGGAAAGTTGGCAGATTGGATAGGTAATTGGCTATCTGATCGAAGACAGAGGGTGGTGGTGGATGGAAAATTTTCTGACTGGAGGCAGGTTGCTAGCGGACTGCCACAGGGATCAGTGTTTGGTCCTGGTTGTTGTAGTGGGGACTTTAATTTCCCTGGCACAGACTGGAAAGTGCTTAGAGCTGGGGTCCGGAAGGGGAGGAATTTGTAAAATGCGTACTGGAAGGTTCTTTGGAACAGTATGTAGATAGCCCGACTAGAGAGGGGGCTATACAGGACCTAGTTCTGGGAAATGAGCCCGGTCAGGTCGTCAAAGTTTCGGTAGGGGAACATGTGGCAAATAGTGACCACAACTCTGTTAACTTTAGGATAGTAATGGACAAGGATGAGTGCTGTCCTACGGGCAGGGTGCTAAATTGGGGGAAGGCTGACTATAGCCGGATAAGGCAGGAATTGGTGGATGTTGATTGGGAGAGGATGTTCGAGGGTAAGTCCGCGTCTGGCATGTGGGAGTCTTTTAAGGAACTATTGATAAGGCTGCAGGATAGGCATGTGCCTGTAAAAAGGAAAGATAGGAAAGGTAGGATTCGAGAGCCGTGAATAACCAGGGAAATTGAGGATCTGATTAAAATGAAAAGGGAGGCGTACGTTAAGTCCAGGCAACAGAAAACAGATGGAGCTCTGGAGGAATACAGAGAGAGTAGGAAAGAACTCAAACGGGGAGTTAGAAGGGCAAAAAGAGGTCACGAGATGTTCTTGGCAGGCAGGATTAAGGAGAATCCTAAGGCATTCTATTCACACGTTAGGAACAAAAGAGTTGTCAGGGAGAAAATCGGACCTCTCAGGGACAAAGATGGGGAATTATGCTTAGAACCCAAGGGAATAGGGGAGATCCTAAATGAATACTTTGCATCGGTATTCACGAAGGAGAGGGGCGTGTTAACCGGGAGTGTCTCGGAGGGAGGTGTTGACCCGTTAGAGAAAATCTCCATTACAAGAGAGGAAATGTTAGGTTTTTTAGGGAACATTAAAACTGACAAAGCCCCAGGGCCTGATGGCATCTATCCTCGATTGCTCAGGGAGACGAGAGATGAAATTGCTGGGCCTCTGACGGAAATCTTTGTCGCTTCTTTGGACACAGGTGAGGTCCCTGAGGATTGGAGGATAGCGAATGTGGTCCCGTTGTTCAAGAAGGGTAGCAGGGATAACCCAGGAAATTATAGGCCAGTGAGCTTGACGTCCGTGGTAGGGAAGTTGTTGGAGAGGATTCTTAGAGACAGGATGTATGTGCATTTAGAACGGAACAATCTCATTAGTGACAGACAGCATGGTTTTGTAAGAGGGAGGTCGTGCCTTACAAATTTGGTGGAGTTTTTTGAGGAAGTGACAAAAACGGTTGATGAAGGAAGGGCCGTGGATGTCGTCTATATGGATTTCAGTAAGGCATTTGACAAAGTCCCACATGGCAGGTTGGTTAAGAAGGTTAAGGCTCATGGGATACAAGGAGAAGTGGCTAGATGGGTGGAGAACTGGCTTGGCCATAGGAAACTATGCAGACGCTGCGACAACAGATGAATGAACACCGCTCGACAATCACCAGGCAAGACTGTTCTCTTCCTGTTGGGGAGCACTTCAGCGGTCACGGGCATTCGGCCTCTGATATTCGGGTAAGCGTTCTCCAAGGCGGCCTTCGCGACACACGACAGCTCAGAGTCGCTGAGCAGAAACTGATAGCCACGTTCCGCACACACGAGGACGGCCTCAACCGGGATATTGGGTTCATGTCACACTATTTGTAACTCCCACAGTTGCGTGGACCTGCAGAGTTTCACTGGCTGTCTTGTCTGGAGACAATACACATCTTTTTAGCCTGTCTTGATGCTCTCTCCACTCCCATTGTTTTGTTTCTTAAAGACTTGATTAGTTGTAAGTATTCGCATTCCAACCATTATTCATGTAAATTGAGTCTGTGTCTTTATAAGCTCTGTTTGTGAACAGAATTCCCACTCACCTGAAGAAGGGGCTTAGAGCTTCGAAAGCTTGTGTGGCTTTTGCTACCAAATAAACTTGTTGGACTTTAACCTGGTGTTGTTAAACTTCTTACTGTGTTGGCCATAGGAGACAGAGGGTAGTGGTCGAAGGGTCTTTTTCCGGCTGGAGGTCTGTGACCAGTGGTGTTCCGCAGGGCTCTGTACTGGGACCTCTGCTATTTGTGATATATATAAATGATTTGGAAGAAGGTGTAACTGGTGTAATCAGCAAGTTTGCGGATGACACGAAGATGGCTGGATCTGCGGATAGCGAAGAGCATTGTCGGGCAATACAGCAGGATATAGATAGGCTGGAAAATTGGGCGGAGAGGTGGCAGATGGAGTTTAATCCGGATAAATGCGAAGTGATGCATTTTGGAAGAAATAATGTAGGGAGGAGTTATACAATAAATGGCAGAGTCATCAGGAGTATAGAAACACAGAGGGACCTAGGTGTGCAAGTCCACAAATCCTTGAAGGTGGCAACACAGGTGGAGAAGGTGGTGAAGAAGGCATATGGTATGCTTGCCTTTATAGGACGGGGTATAGAGTAGAAAAGCTGGAGTCTGATGATGCAGCTGTATAGAACGCTGGTTAGACCACATTTGGAGTACTGCGTCCAGTTCTGGTCGCCGCACTACCAGAAGGACGTGGAGGCGTTAGAGAGAGTGCAGAGAAGGTTTACCAGGATGTTGCCTGGTATGGAGGGTCTTAGCTATGAGGAGAGACTGGGTAAACTGGGGTTGTTCTCCCTGGAAAGACGGAGAATGAGGGGAGATCTAATAGAGGTGTACAAGATTATGAAGGGGATAGATAGGGTGAACGGTGGGAAGCTTTTTCCCAGATCAGAAGTGACGTTCACGAGGGGTCACATGCTCAAGGTGAGAGGGGCGAAGTATAACTCAGATATTAGAGGGATTTTATTTACACAGAGGGTGGTGGAGGCCTGGAATGCGCTGCCAAGTAGGGTGGTGGAGGCAGGCACGCTGACATCGTTTAAGACTTACCTGGATAGTCACATGAGCAGCCTGGGAATGGAGGGATACAAACGATTGGTCGAGTTGGACCAAGGAGTGGCACAGGCTTGGAGGGCCGAAGGGCCTGTTTCCTGTGCTGTACTGTTCTTTGCTCTTTGTCCTCTGCTCTTTGTGATTTTTATTAATGACTTAGAGGAGGGGGCTGAAGGGTGGATCAGTAAATTTGCTGATGACACCAAGATTGGTGGAGTAGTGGATGAGGTGGAGGGCTGTTGTAGGCTGCAAAGAGACATAGATAGGATGCAGAGCTGGGCTGAAAAATGGCAAATGGAGTTTAACCCTGATAAATGTGAGGTGATTCATTTTGGTAGGACTAATTTAAATGTGGATTACAGGGTCAAAGGTAGGGTTCTGAAGACTGTGGAGGGACAGAGAGATCTTGGGGTCTATATCCACAGATCAGTAAAGGTTGCCACTCAAGTGGATAGAGCTGTGAAGAAGGCCTATAGTGTGTTAGCTTTTATTAACAGGGGATTGGAGTTTAAGAGCCGTGGGGTTATGCTGCAACTGTACAGGACCTTGGTGAGACCACATTTGGAATACTGTGTGCAGTTCTGGTCACCTCCTATAAGAAGGAAGCGCTGGAAAGAGTGCAGAGGAGATTTACCAGGATGCTGCATGGTTTGGAGGGTAGGTCTTATGAGGAAAGGTTGAGGGAGCTAGGGCTGTTCTCTCTGGAGCGGAGGAGGCTGAGGGGAGACTTAATAGAGTTTTATAAAATGATGAAGGGGATAGATAGAGTGAACGTTCAAAGACTATTTCCTCGGGTGGATGGAGCTATTGCAAGGGGGCATAACGAAAGGGTTCATGGTGGGAGATATAGGAAGGACATCAGAGGTAGGTTCTTTACGCAGAGAGTGGTTGGGGTGTGGAATGGACTGCCTTCAGTGATAGTGGAATCAGACACTTTAGGAACATTTAAGCGGTTCTTGGATAGGCACATGGAGCACATCAGGATGATAGGGAGTGGGATAGCTTGATCTTGGTTTCAGATAAAGCTCGGCACAACATTGTGGGCCGAAGGGCCTGTTCTGTGCTGTATCTGTGCTGTACTGTTCTATGTTCTTGATGCCATTCAAAGATTCCAGCACAACCTCTTTCTTAAAGTCCACATACTCAATCTTTTCAGTCCACCGCAAGCCCACCCAGGTCCTTCTCCTCTGTGAAAACCGAGGCAAAATACTCATTAAGCACCTCTGCCATTTCTACTGGTCCCGTACAGATTTTCCCGCCTTCACCTTTTATAGGCCCTATTCCTTCACGTCTCATCCTTTTACTCTTCACATATTTATAGAACGCGTTAGGGTTTTCCTTAATCCTACCTGCCAAGGCCTTCTCGTGACCCCTTCTGGCTCTCCTAATTTCCTTCTTTAGTCCCTTCCTACAAGCCGTATACTCATCTAGATCCCTATCTTCGCCAAGCTCTCTGAACCTTTTGTACGCTTTCCTTTTCTTCTCGACTAGGTCTTGCACAGCTTTCGTGCACCACGGTTCCTTTAACCTACCAACTCCTCCCTGTCTGCTCGGAACGTTGTCCTGTAGAACTCTAGACAGACGTTCCTTGAAAAACTGCCACCTCTCTTCAGTACATTTCCCCGAGCAAGGCCTTTGACAAGGTCCCTCATGGGAGGTTAGTTAGGAAGGTTCAGTCGCTAGGTATACATGGGGAGGTAGTAAATTGGATAAGACACTGGCTCAATGGAAGAAGCCAGAGAGTGGTTGTGGAGGATTGCTTCTCTGAGTGGAGGCCTGTGACTAGTGGTGTGCCGCAGGGATCGGTGTTGGGTCCATTGTTGTTTGTCATCTATATCAATGATCTGGATGATAATGTGGTAAATGGATCAGCAAGTTTGCTGATGATACAAAGATTGGAGGTGTAGTGGACAGTGAGGAAGGTTTTCAAAGCTTGCAGAGGGATTTGGACCAACTGGAAAAATGGGCTGAAAAATGGCAAATGGAATTTAACGCAGACAAGTGTGAGATATTGCACTTTGGAAAGACAAACCAAAGAAGAACGTACAGGGTAAATGGTAGGACTCTGAAGAGTGCAGTTAAACAGAGGGATCTGGGAATACAGGTACAGAATTCCCTAAAAGTGACGTCACAGGTGGATTGGGTCGTAAAGAGTGTCTTTGGTACATTGGCCTTTATAAATCGGAGTATCGAGTATAAAAGTTGGAGTGTTATGGTAAGGTTATATAAGGCATTGGTGAGGCCGAATTTGGAGTATTGTGTACAGTTTTGGTCACCTAGTTACAGGAAGGATGTAAATAAGATTGAAAGAGTGCAGAGAAGGTTCACAAGGATGTTGCCGGGACTTGAGAAGCTGAGTTACAGAGAGAGATTGAATAGGTTGGGACTTTATTCCCTGGAGCGTAGAAGATTGAGGGGAGATTTGATAGAGGTGTATAAGATTTTGATGGGTATAGATAGAGTGAATGCAAGCAGGCTTTTTCCGCTGAGGCTCGGGGAGAAACAAACCAGAGGGCATGGGTTAAGGGTGAAAGGACAAAAGTTTATGGGGAATATTAGGGGGGGCTTCTTCACGCAGAGAGTGGTGGGAGTGTGGAATGAGCTGCCGGATAAAGTGGTAAATGCGGGGTCACTTTTAACATTTAAGAAAAACTTGGACGGGTTCATGGATGAGAGGGGTGTGGAGGGATATGGTCCAAGTGCAGGTCAGTGGGACTAGGCATAAAATGGTTCGGCACAGACAAGAAGGGCCAAAAGGCCTGTTTCTGAGCTGTAATTTTCTCTGGTTCTATGGTTCTAATACCTCCTTCCAATTTACTCTGCTGCCTTATGTCTTCATATTTCCCCATACTCCATATAAATGCTTTCCTAGCTTGCCTGATCCTCTCTTTTTCCAATGCAATCATAAAGGAGATAGAGTTATGATCGCTATCCCCAAGATGCTCTCCCACTGAGAGATCTGACATCTGTCCAGGTTCATTGGTCAGTATCAGATCAAGTACAGCCTCTCCTCTTGTCGGCTTGTCCACATGCTGTCTCAGGAAACCCTCCTGAACACACCTAACGAACTCCTCCCCATCCAATCCCCTTACCCTAGGGATATTCCAATCTATGGTTGGGAAATTAAAGTCTCCCATCACAACAACTCTGCTATTATTGCAACTCTCCAGGATCTGTTTCCCTATCTGCTCCTGCACCTCCCTGTTACTATTGGGTGGCCTATAGAAAACTCCCAGCAAAGTGATCGACCCCTTCCCACTCCGAACTTCCACCCACAGAGACTCTGCAGACAATCCCTCCACAGCATACACCTTCTTTACACCTTCTCTGTATAAAATTCCATTTATTATTTGTCTGCCCATGCCATTCGCGTATCTTGGTCCTGTTGTATTGAGTTGCATCATTCTCACTGTTTGCCACACTTCCAAGTTTGATATCATCAGCAAATGTTGAAATTCTATTCTGTACTGCATGTATGTCAATGCCAGGATCATGTTACATGCCGATTAATGAATATTGCCATGCACATGTGTCAATGTGTGTGTATCACAATGTACAGGGTTGATGTCACCTTTTATATGCAGAGCACATGCGTAGCCTTGCATGCATGTTAATGTATGTTACGTTGCACATGTACTGTGGTGAATGTGCCATTGTGTATTCATATTAATGTGACGGCATTACCAAGTCCTCGGAAACAAAGAAAAGACATATCCAAACATATTTTTATTCCTCAAAGTTCATTTGGACACTCTCCTCGCTTCAGAAACCAAAATGTTCCTTTCAGAATGAGATATGTGATCATTCCAACCTGACCCAATCACAAATCAGAACCATTATCCAACCTGGAGGCAAGATAATGAGCTGAACAATTAAACTAAAGTCAGCCAAACAATTTTGTCAGCTTCACAGTCTTTCTGACACCCCCCTTTTCTGAAGTCTGGCCTTGTTCTACCAGCTCCACCCTCTACCTCAGTGACACTGTTACCAGTGCAAACTCCCTCATGTAACTCAACACGAGCTTGCATAAATAATGCTTCCCCACGTTAGTGCTGGAGACACGTACTGCATAAATCCCAAGGCCGATTATGAGATTCTATCAATCGGGACCTACCTCATGAATCTCTTTCTTTGTCCAGAGTTCTTGCAGGATGTGCAACAAGTGGAGAGGTTCCAGGCCTGGGGAGAAGCAGATTGATTGCCTGTGACAGGATGCACTTGAAACACTGTGGTATTGTTACTGAGTACAGAATGGGCACTTTGTGCCACCTTGAAAACGGCTAACCTTCGAGCTGTCACTCAAGATTAGCAACTGAACCTCATTCACAATCCAAACAAATCTCCAGCAAACATCACTGTGTTGTGTTTTTATTAATATTCACAGAACTATCCACACTCACTAATGCCAGGAGGTGTACTCGCAACACTTCAACAAAATTGCCACCCTGCACAGCAACTTTGTATGTTAAGCACATCACTGGAGATGAGGCAGCTTGGAACAATTTGCATGGATGAAGAGCAGGATGTGTGCATTTGGTAAATTACATTATTCATCCTCTGCCTTTACCTTTTCCACCTGTTGCCCCTCCCCCTCTACCATGCTTCCTGTTGGACAGCATAGCCCAGCCCAACACTTCAACCATCACCCAGTAGTGTTCCAGGACAGCTTCAATGCAACCACTGTCCCCCTCATCCTCCTCCCCTCCATCACTCCTCCCCCCATTTCCTGCCCCTCTTCCTTCATTCCATCATCTCTCCCAACCTCCTTCGCCTCTTCCCCTTCCCCTCCCCACGCCAACCCCTTCCCTGAACAAGAATTCAATGTCCTGCAGACTGTTTTCTGAATTTTTAATGGAAAGGGATATAGAAATCAGGTTGTTGCAGCAGGATACAGACTTGGTCATTGTGCGCTCTTCTTATTTCCATCACCATGGGACTAGGAATAAATGCTGCTGTGCGGAAACACAGGGATTACTGATCCAGTGCACCATGTTACTGAATTTGGCTGGGCTGTCAAGAGAAAGCAGTGAGCAAAGCTGGCTATATAAGACCCTCGTCAAGCTATATAAGACCCTCGTCAGACCCCACTTGGAGTACTGTACTCAGTTCTGGTCGCCTCACTATAGGAAGGATGTGGAAAAGATTGAAAGGGCGCAGAGGAGATTTACAAGGATGTTGCCTGGATTGAGTGGCATGCCTTATGAGGATAGGCTGAGGGAGCTCGGTCTTTTCTCCTTGGAGAGACGTAGGATGAGAGGAGACCTAATAGAGGTGTATAAGATGTTGAGAGGCATAGATCGGGTGGACTCTCAGAGGCTTTTTCCCAGGGTGGAAACGGCTGCTACGAGAGGACACATGTTTAAGGTGCTTGGGAGTAGGTACATGGGAAATGTTAGGGGGAAGTTTTTCACACAGAGGGTGGTGGGCGAGTGGAATTGGCTGCCGTCAGGGGTGGTGGAGGCGAACTCAATAGGGTCTTTTAAGAGACTCCTGGATGAGTACATGGAGCTTAATAGGATGGAGGGTTATAGGTAGGTCTAGAAGGTAGGGATGTGTTCGGCACAACTTGTGAGCCGAAGGGCCTGTTTGTGCTGTAGTTTTTCTATGTTTCTATCTCCCCACATGGAGGGGCACTCCATCCAGCAAACAGCTCAGAACCAATCCCGCTAAAATCTGGGGAAGAGGCTGTCCCTCAGTTGTTAACACTCTGTGAAAAAAGGTTGTGTCTATTACTTTCATTAATTGGAGCTTCCTGTAACACGCCTTTTGTGTTAATGATGCTGTATAATTAATTACAAGTTGTTGGTTTTGACCTTGAAGGACTTTTTGAAGTCACTTTTGTAGAAAACACAGCCAATTTTGCAGAACAAGCTCCCTCTGTCAATGGACAGACATGTCTGATCCATGCTAATTGAGGGAAAACTATTGACCAGGATACCGGGGGGAACTCCCATGCTTTTCATAGAATCCCTTTGGTGCAGAAGGAAGCCATTTGGCCCATCGAGCCTATACCGACAACAATCACACCCAGGTCCGATTGTCAAACCCCATGCGTTTACCCTGCTAATCTTCCTGACACTAAGGGGCAATTCAGCATGGCCACTACACCTAACCTACACATCTTTGGAGTGTGGGAGAAAACGAGCACCTGGAGGAAATCCATGCAGACACGTGGGAGCATGCAAACTCCACATGCACGGTGACCCAAGGCCAGAATTGAACCCAGGTCCGTGGTGCTGTGAGGCAGCAGTGCTAACCACTGTGCTACCGTGCTGTCTCTTCTTTGAATAATGTCCCCCTGAGACAGCTGACAGATCCCTGGTTTGAGGATTTATCCGAAAGTTATCACCTCCAATAACGCAGCCCTCTTTCAGAATTGCACCAGTGACAACGTGGATTATACATCCAGGTTTTTGGAGTAGTTGTTCAACCTACGACCTTCTGAATCATGATACCTGGTCACCTTGACTGGTAACTGATATTTTTAATGCAATGGTGAGTTTTGAATTAACATTATTTGCACTCCTCATCAAGAAACAAAATCACAACAGGACAGATTCACAAGAATATCAAATCTCAAAATGTAGAAAATAGGAGCAGGAGGAGGCCATTTCGCCCTTTGAGCCTGCTCCATCATTCATTGTGATCATGGTTGATCATTCAACTAAATAGCCTGATCCTGCCTTCCCCCATATCTTTTGATATATTTAGCCTCAAGAGTTGTATCCAGCTCCTTGAAATCACACAACGTTTTGGTTGCGAATTCCACAGATTCGCCACTCTGGGTGAAGAAACTGCAATATTGCATGTTTTCAAGAAGCAGTGAGGTATAGCTCTTGGGATCAAAGGGTATGGGGGAAGATGGGATCAGACTATTGAGTTGTTTATTTATTAGTGTCACAAGTAGGCTTACATTAACACTGCAATGAAGTTACTGTGAAAATCCCCTAGTCGCCACTCTCTGGCGCCTGTTCGGGTACACTGAGGGAGAATTTAGCATGGCCAATGCACCCAAACCAGCATGTCTTTGGGAGGAAATTGGAGCACCCGGGAAGAACATACAAACTCTGCACAGACAGTGACCCAAGGCCAGGAATTGAATCCGGGTCCCTGGACGCTGTGAGGCAGCAGTGCTAACCACTGTGCCACCGATGATCAGCCATGATCATAATGAATGGCAGAGCAGGCCGAAAGGGCCAAATTGCCTCCTCCTGCTCCTATTTTCTATGTTTCAATGCTAAATTGCCCCTTAGTGTGCAAAGATTTGTAGGTTAGGGGGATTAGTGGGTGAAATGCAAAGGGTGATGGGGTTAGGCCTGGGTAAGATGCTTTTTCAGAGAAACGGTGCAGACTCAATGGGCTGAATAGCCTCCTTCCACACTGTAGGGATTCTACAATTCTATCGTCATCCATAGAAGCTGTCCATAGAAGATTCACTTTGATCAGAGAATGCTACGTATTCTGGTTGCATGACCTGCCCAACCCTGCTTGCTGAGCATGTGTGTGTCTGGTACATACTTAGTCCTGTCATCTGATCTTCAAAAACTTCCTGACGTCATTCAACTGAAAGTAGTTGAGCTTCTTGGCATGACATTGTGACACAGTCCAAATCTGTGCCTTTCAGTTTGGTATGTGTACTTAGTCTCCTTTCTACCCACACTGATGTTCGAAGTCTGTCGAAGACGACACTGTTTTTGGCCATTCTTGTATGCACCTCACTGTCAACATGGACAGCTCGAAAGAGTGCACTGCAAGATAAGTGTCCGTATCCACTGCTGACAGGTTTTGGACATGGATTGAAACTCTGGATTCAGACTAGATCTCTCCTGGAGTAGGCTGTGTTGTGTATTGTTGTCTTGCCTGGATGCTGTACTTTGCAAGCCAGTGCATGGGATTGCAGGATCCATGTTTTCTTATTATTGTGATGCCTGCAGCAATAAGCCAGCTGCAATGTTAATCTGTGTTTATTTGTGTACCGGTTGATACTGAAAGGTACCAGCACCAAAAACATTACAAACTAGTCCATTATTTTAGGTTTCTTCATGCTAATCATAAGGCCTGAAGCTACACTACATGTCCCGTTCTGAACAGTCATCAGGAAATCGTGTAGACCTTGTTCTTTGTCTGGAATGGTCTCAGATCGAGCAGCTTCCCATCCAAGTAATATCATATTTTGATGGCAGAGGGGGTTGGGCACAAGCATGCAGTCCTGTTTCATTGGGAATCTCAGAATCACAGAATACTACAGTGCAGAAGAGGCCCTTCGGCCCATCGAGTTTGCACCGACGCATGAAATGCCCTGACCCGCCCACCTAATTGCACTTGCCAGCACTTGGCCCATAGGCTTGAATGTTATAGCGTGCCAAGTACTCATCCAGGTACTTTTTAAAGGATGTCAGGATCCTGCCTCCACCACCCTCCCAAGCAGCGCATTCCAGACGGTCACCGCCCTCTGGGTAAAAAACGTTATCCTCAAATCCACACTAAATCTCCCACCCCTCACTTTTAACTTCTGTCTCCTCGTAACTGACCCCTCACCTAAGGGGAACAGCTGCTCCCTATCCACCCTGTCCATGCCTCATAATCTTGAACACCTCAATCAGGTCGTCCCTCAGTCTTCTCTGCTCCAACAAAAACAACCCAAGCTTATCCAACCTCTCTTTATAACTTAAATGTTCCATCCCAGGCAGCATCCTGATAAATCTCCTCTGCACCCCCTCCAGTGCATTCACTTCCTTCCTATAATGTGGCGACCAGAACTGCACACAGTATTCCAGCTGTGGCCTCATCAAAGTTCTATACAACTCCATCATGACCTCTCTGCTTTTCTAATCTATACCCCGATTGATAAAGGCGAGTGTGTCATATGCCTTTTTCACCATCTTATTAACTTTCTTTTCCGCCTTCAGAGATCTATGGACAAACATGCCAAGGTCCCTTTGTTCTTCGGAACTTTCCAGTATCAGACCTTTCATAGTATACTTCCTTGTCAAATTACTCCTTCCAAAGTGCATCACCTCACACTTTTCTGGGTTAAATTCCATCTGCCACTTATCTGCCTATTTGACCATCTTGTCTACATCTTCCTGTAACCCAAGACACTCAACCACACTGTTAACCACCCGGCCAATCTTTGTGTCATCGGCAACCTTACTGATCCTACCCCCCACATAGTCATCTATGTCAATTATATAAATGACAAACAATAGGGGGCCCAGCACGAATCCCTGTGGGACACCACTGGTCACTGGCCTCCAGTCACTATGTGGAGATGCCGGCGTTGGACTGGGGTAAACACAGTAAGAGTTTTAACAACACCAGGTTAAAGTCCAACAGGTTTATTTGGTAGCAAATGCCATTCGCTTTCGGAGCGCTGCTCCTTCGTCAGATGGAGTGGAAATCTGGAGCAGAAGACTCACCAAATCAAGAACACAGTGAACATGCCATAATGGAACTCTTAAACATTGTAATCTGTATGTTACTAATCACACCAACATCATTCTGAACCTGTATCTTTCTACAAGAGTGGATCAAAGACTGGAGCCAACTGTCCTGATACAGTTCACCCTCCCTCAAGTGTCAGAATGTTTCTAACTCACATTCGAACTCAATGATTCTGAGCTGGATAGATTCGAGACAGAGGTATCTACTATGGATGTGTTGATTTGAGACACTCTCACTGTCTATAAACACCCACATACTGCATTCCAGACACTTTGCCGCATCTTAGTCTAGATTATTCCACCCCTCTGGACTCTCCTTTCCCAACCTAAACCCCTCCTGTCCCCTCATCTCCCCATCCTCTCATCTCCCATTCCCTTCCCTCCCTCCTGTTGATTCACTTCATTCATCCCCATATCCCTCTTCCCCACCTCGACCTCCTCTCCTTCACATATCCCAACCTAACCGCCTCCTCCCCTCCCACAGCTACGTACTCACCCTTCAAACACCTTCCTCCCCACAACTACCCTTCAACCCAACCTAACCCTCTCCTCCTCCCCTCTCACCCACTTGTCCTCTTCTTCATTCACCTGTGTTCCCTCCCCACTGCCCCTCCAGCTCCAATTCCAAATCCAGCTCTTCACTTGCAGCTTGACTCCCTTCATCCTTCTCTTCCTCCCCATTTCCCCTCTACCTCCTTCCTCCCTTCCATCCCCTTCCCCTCATCCTCTCTCTTCTTCTCTCCCTCTCCACCTTCCCTTTACGAAACCCGATCTCTCTCTCTCCCTCCCTCCCTTCACTTCCTTCCACCTTCTCTTCGCATTCCCTTCCTCCCACTCCCCTATTCATTCCTCCCACCCACTCCTTCTTCCCCTCAATGCTCTCCCCCTCTGATTCCTCCTCCTTCCTGCCTCCTCTCTTCCCCTCTCGCCCTCCCCTGCACCTCTTCCTCCTTCTTCAACTCACCACCATTTCCCCCAATAAACCCAATTTCAATGGAATAACTGGGCCCTTCCGTAAGACCCATCAGGCAGTATTTAATGGAGGCATCAGAGGTTGCGCCCACTGGCTGGAGAGCCAGCAAAGGCCCCACATCATTTCCACTGGGAAAGTGCTGCTGGATTTAGTGTCAATCAAGCACTTAACTATGCAATGGTGACCCTTCCCTGGAATTCAGGACCCTGAGGGTGGATAACCCACCTATCCCAGCTCTGTCGGTCAATGAGAGGCAAGGAAAATTGTGCATTGACATGACAACGGGAGAGGTGGCTGCTACTAGTAATGCATCGATCTAGCGCCGGCTCACCGAGCATCCAAGCTACAGGTGATTGATGGAGTGCTGGGGGTTGTGGGGTGGGGATTTTTAAAAATTCATTTGGGACATGGTCGTCGCTAGCTGGCCAGCATTTATTGTCCATCCCTAGTTGCCCCTGGAGAGCAGTTGAGAGTCAGCCACATTGCTGTGGCTCTGGAGTCACATGTAGGTCAGACCAGGTAAGGACCACAGATTTCCTTCCCTAAAGGAAATTAGTGAACCAGATGGGTTTTTACGACAATGGTTTCATGGTCATCAGGAGATTCTTAATTCCAGATTTAATTTATTGAATTCAAATTCCACCATCTGCCGTGGTGGGATTCGAACCCAGGTCCCCAGAACATTAGCTGAGTTTCTGGATTAATAATCTAGCGATAATACCACGAGGCCATCGCCTCCCCTAAATTGTAGGCAGGGGCTCAGCAGCAAGGCAGGAGGGCGCTTTTCAACAATGCTGGGAGGGTGACTGGAACCACGTCCCACCACAAAATCCATCTTGGGACAAGGCTTTAAATTCTCCTCATGGTGAATACACCAGCACCAACCACCCACATATAAATATGATGGCTATGATAACCCCAGGACTTGCATGCAATCACTGATTGACCTCCTTGCACGACTCGTTGAATACGAGCTCCCTGGGGATTGGTAATTAACTCACCAGGTGGAGCTCGTATACCGAGCCCTGTATAAAGCAGGCCCGAGTGGGTCCATCATTCCATTGTCCTGGTTGGGACATGTTTGTGTTCACCACAGGCTTGTGGTTTTGCTTTACTTTATTTTATGCAATAAAGCACTGTTCCTTTACAGCTGATTCCTGGAGTTATTACAGTGGTGAAATCCTGAACTCCACTGTCACCAATAAATCAGTATCACAGAGGAGAGTAACCGTTTGAAAGAGCACAAGTTAACGGTACAGCAGATTGTGTATAATATAAACTTGCTTAGGGAAAAGACGACAGCAACATTTCCTTTCGTCAAACTACATGATGTGGAGAGCCAAAAGTCCAGCATCTCTGTCCGCTAACCTAAAAATCAAAGTGTCAGTTGAGCAACTCATGCGTAGCCAGGAGCTCCAAGTAGTTCAAGGTTTAGACGGGGATCTACTCAAACCTGTTCTCTATTGAGGACACAATATTGTTTGAATTTCCTGTTTTTGCACTGATCCTAATCTCTTTTGCAAGTTGCAGCAGTGAACTGGAGCTAGTCCGTTCAGCTGGCCAGAATTCCTGGATTAAACCTTCAACAAGTTTCAGAATTTGTATCCAGTTTAAGAATGGATTCAGCCACCTGAAAATATCCAAAGCAAAATATTGCTTCAATGCAGAGGAAGTGGAAGGGACAAAGAATAAAAATCACTATCATCGCCTCAGTGGAACTCTAATTAATTCAATTAACAAGAGCAATCCAACAGAAATAATTGTGGCATCTAAAAATGAGTTAGAGACCATAAGACCATAACACATAGGAACAGGATGAGACCATCTGGCCTATCGAGTCTGCTCAGCCATTCAATCATGGTTGATATGTTTCTCAATCCCATTCTCCTGTCTTCTTCCCGTACCCTTTGATTCCCTTACCAATCAAGAACCTATCTATCTCTGTCTTAAATACACTCAATAACCCAGCCTCTACAGCCTTCTTCGGCAATGAATTCCATAGAATCACACCCTCGAGCTGAACACATTCCTCCTCATCTTGGTTCCAAAGGATCGTCCCTTTACCCTGAGACAGTGCCTTCATGTCCTAGTCTCTCCAACTAATGGAAACATCTCCAGTCCACTCTATCCAGGCTTTTCAGAATTCTGTAAGTGTCAATGAGATCCCCCCTTGTCCTTCTAAACACCATCAAATACAGGCCCAGAGTTCTCAAATGCTCCTCATATATCAGCGCGCATGGAAATGTCTCCCAGTAAGAGTCAGTGCATGTGCAACTGTCCCCCAGTGAGAGTCAGTGTGTGGAAATGTCCCCCACTCAGAGTCAGTGTGTGTGGAACTGTACCCCAGTGAGAGTCAGTGTGTTGTGAACTGTACCCCAGTGAGAGTCAGTGCGTGTGGAACTGTACCCCAGTGAGAGTCAGTGTATGTGGAACAGTATCCCAGTGAGAGTCAGTGCATGTGAAACTGTACCCCAGTGAGAGTCAGTGTGTGGGGAACTGTATCCCAGTGAGAGTCAGTGTGTGTGTAACTGTACCCGAGTGAGAGTCAGTGTGTGTGGAACTGTACCCCAATGAGAGTGAGTGCGTATGGAACTGTATCCCAGTGACTCAGTGCGTGTGGAACTGTCCCCCAGTGAGAGTCAGTGTGTGTGGAACTGTACCCCAGTGAGAGTCAGTGCGTGTGGAACTGTCCCCCAGTGAGAGTCAGTGTGTGTGGAACTGTACCCCAATGAGAGTGAGTGGGTATGGAACTGTATCCCAGTGACTCAGTGCGTGTGGAACTGTACCCCAGTGAGAGTCAGTGCGTGTGGAACTGTCCCCCAGTGAGAGTCAGTGCGTGTGGAACTGTCCCCCAGTGAGAGTCAGTGTGTGTGGAACTGTACCCCAATGAGAGTGAGTGGGTATGGAACTGTATCCCAGTGACTCAGTGCGTGTGGAACTGTACCCCAGTGAGAGTCAGTGCGTGTGGAACTGTCCCCCAGTGAGAGTCAGTGTGTGTGGAACTGTATCCCAGTGAGAGTCAGTGTGTGTGGAACTGACCCCCAGTGAGAGTCAGTGTGTGTGGAACTGTCCCCCAGTGAGAGTCAGTGTGTGAGGAACTGTACCCAAGTGAGAGTCAGTGCGTGTGGAAATGTCCCCCAGTGAGAGTCAGTGTGTGTGGAACTGTACCCAAGTGAGAGTCAGTGTGTGTGGAACTGTACCCAAGTGAGAGTCAGTGTGTGTGGAAATGTCCCCCAGTGAGAGTCAGTGTGTGTGGAAATGTCCCCCAGTGAGAGTCAGTGTGTGTGCAACTGTACCCCAGTGGGAGTCAGTGAGTGTGGAACTGTCCCCCAGTGAGAGTCAGTGAGTGTGGAACTGTCCCCCAGTGAGTGTGGAACTGAACCCCAGTGAGAGTCAGCGTGTGGAACTGTACCCCAGTGTGGTGAACCACTGTAATACTGTCTGTATATGGGATATGCCTGGGCACGTCCCTGCTGCCTCAATCCAGGGCTCCGCCCTCCTCGGGGTATAAAGGTGGCTGCTCTCCGCCCCTTTTACTTCAGTTCGGGTTAGCCATCGGTTTGGGAGTGCTCCAGTTCTTGTTAATCATTGCGTCTTGGAAGTGCAGCAGAGAGGGAGAGATTCGCAAGAGGAGTGCTGCGGGTAAGCGCTGTTATTTTTTAACTTACTTTTTCGCGGGTTTTTTCTTTAATAATATCTAAACCCGGAAGTGGTCGCGCAGGGAGGTCTGGGAGAGAGAGATTTTTTTTTCCCCAATAAATTGGAACAGAGAGGAATCCCGATACTCTACACTTGTAGAGTATCCCACCCTCCCTCCTCCTCTAACCTAAAAAAAAAGACCCAGTGAGAGCAGGGCTTTGGAGAAAACAGGAGGAGGAAAGGTAAGTTTAAAATTTTCATTCACTTTTTTTTTCCCCGTGTGTTTAAAGGGGCAATTATGAGTGTGAGGCCAGTATGTTGTTCCCAATGTAGGATGTGGGAGGTCCTGGAGGCTCCTAGCCTCCCGGACGACCATATCTGTGCTGGGTGTGTTGAGCTGCGGTTCCTAAGGGACCATGTTAGGGAACTGGAATTGCAGCTCGAGGACCTTCGCCGGGTTAGGGATAGTGAGGAGGTAATTGACAGGAGCTATCGGCAGGTGGTCACACCGGGACCACGGGAGGAGGGTAACTGGGTAACAGTGAGGAAGGAGAAAGCTCGGTTGATGGTGAGCACCCCGGTGGATGTGCCCCTTAATAATAAGTACTCCTGTCTGAGTACTACTGGGGTGGACAGCCCACCTGGGGGAAGCAGCGGTGGCAGTGTCTCTGGAGCTGAGCCTGGCCCAGTAGTGCAAAAGGGTAAGGAAAGGAGGGTAGTGCTAATTGGGGACTCTACGGTGAGGGGGTCAGATAGGCGTTTTTGCGGACACAGACGGGACTCTCGGATGGTGGTTTGCCTCCCTGGTGCAGGGGTCCGGGATGTCTCTGGTCGAGTCCCAGAAATCCTGAAGGGGGAGGGAGAGGAGCCGAAGGTCGTGATGCATATAGGTACTGCTGACATAGGTAGGAAGAGGGAAGGGGTCATGAAAAGAGAATATAGGGAGTTAGGTAGACAGCTGAGAAAGAGGAATGCAAAGGTAGTAATCTCGGGATTGCTGCCTGTGCCGTGGGAGAGTGAGAACAGGAATCGGTGGAGAATGAATGCGTGGCTGAGGGACTGGAGCAAGGGACAAGGATTTGGGTACTTGGATCATTGGGACCTCTTTAGGGGCAGGTGTGACCTGTTTAAAAAAGACGGGTGGCACTTGAATCCCAGGGGGACCAATATCCTGGCGGGAAGGTTGGCTAAGGCTACTGGAGAGACTTTAAACTAGAAAGGTTGGGGGGAGGGAATCGAAATGAGGGGACTGAGAGCGAGGAGGTTAGCTCGCAAATAGATAAGGAATGTAAACAGGGTAAGAGGGAGGTTAGACGACTGATGGAGAAGGGAAGTGCTCAGGCTGAAGGTCTGAGATGTGTCTATTTTAATGCCAGGAGTGTAGTGAATAAAGTGGATGAGCTTAGAGCGTGGATTGCTGCTTCGAATTGTGATGTGGTGGCCATTACGGAGACTTGGATGTCTCAGGGACAGGACTGGGTGCTTCAGGTGCCGGGTTTTAGATGTTTCAGGAAGGACAGGGAGGGAGGCAAGAGAGGGGGGGGGAGTGGCACTGTTGATCAGGGATAGTGTCACGGCTGTAGAGAAGGTGGACGCCGTGGAGGGATTGACTACGGAGTCTCTGTGGGTGGAGGTTAGGAACAGGAAGGGGTCGGTAACGTTGCTGGGTGTTTTCTATAGGCCGCCCAATAGTAACAGAGATGTTGAGGAGCAGATGGGGAAACAGATCCTGGAGAGATGTAGGAATAACAGAGTTGTCGTGATGGGAGATTTTAATTTCCCAAACATAGATTGGAATATCCCTAGGGCTAGAGGTTTGGATGGAGAGGCGTTTGTTAGGTGTGTCCAGGAGAGTTTCCTGACACAGTATGTGGATAAGCCTACTAGAGGAGAGGCTGTACTTGATCTGGTGCTGGCTAATGAACCTGGACAGGTGGAGGATCTCTCGGTGGGTGAGCATCTTGGGGATAGCGATCATAATTCTATCTCCTTCACGATAGCATTGGAAAGAGATAGGATCAGGCAGGCTAGGAAAGTGTTTCTCTGGAGTAAAGGGAAATACAGTGTCATCAGGGAGGAAATTAGACGGGTAAATTGGAAGGAGGCATTCTTGGGGAAAAGTACCGAAGGAAAGTGGAGGATTTTCAAGGAATGTTTGTCTGGAGCTCTGCATGACAACGTTCCGATGAGACAGGGGGGTGTTGGTAGGGTACGGGAACCGTGGTGCACGAAGGTTGTGATGAACCTGGTGAATAAGAAAAGAGAGGCGTACAGAAGGTTCAGAGAGCTAGGAGGTGTTAAGGATTTAGAGGAGTATACGGGATGTAGGAAGGAGCTTAAGAAGGAAATTAGGAGAGCGAGAAGGGGTCATGAGAAGGCCTTGGCGGGTAAGATTAAGGAGAATCCCAAGGCTTTCTACAAATATGTCAAGAGTAAAAGGATGAGATGTGAAGGCATAGGACCCTTAAAAGGTGAAGGGGGAAAAGTTTGTGCGGAACCGTTAGAAATGGCGGAGCTGCTTAATGAATACTTTACCTCGGTATTCACGGTGGAAAGGGATCCGGGTGGTTGTACTGCTGGTTTGCGGTGGACAGAAAGGATCGAGCATGTGGACATAAAGAAAGAGGATGTGTTGGAACTATTGAATGGCATCAAGGTTGGTAAGTCGCCGGGACCGGATGGGATGTACCCCAGGTTACTGTGGGAGGCGAGGGAGGAGATTGCGGAGCCTTTGGCGATGGTCTTTGCATCGTCGATGGAGACGGGAGAGGTTCCGGAGGATTGGAGGATTGCAGATGTGGTCCCTATATTCAAGAAAGGGAACAGGGACAGCCCGGGAAATTACCGACCGGTGAGTCTAACCTCAGTGGTTGGTAAGTTGATGGAGAGGATCCTGAGAGACAGGATTTATGATCATCTAGAGAAGTTTAGTATGATCAAAAGTAGTCAGCACGGCTTTGTCAAGGGCAGGTCGTGCCTTACGAGCCTGGTTGAGTTCTTTGAAAATGTGACCAAACACATTGACGAAGGAAGAGCGGTGGATGTGGTCTATATGGACTTCAGCAAGGCGTTCGATAAGGTCCCCCATGCAAGACTTCTTGAGAAAGTGAGAGGGCATGGGATCCAAGGGGCTGTTGCCTTGTGGATCCAGAACTGGCTTGCCTGCAGAAGGCAGAGAGTGGCTGTGGAGGGGTCTTTCTCTGCATGGAGGTCAGTGACCAGTGGAGTGCCCCAGGGATCTGTTCTGAGACCCTTGCTGTTTGTCATTTTCATAAATGACCTGGATGAGGAAGTGGAGGGATGGGTTGGTAAGTTTGCTGACGACACCAAGGTAGGTGGTGTTGTGGATAGTTTGGAGGGATGTCAGAAGTTGCAGCGAGACATAGATAGAATGCAAGACTGGGCGGAGAAGTGGCAGATGGACTTCAACCCGGATAAGTGTGTGGTGATCCATTTTGGCAGATCCAATGGGATGAAGCAGCAGTATAATATGAAGGGTACCATTCTTAGCAGTGTAGAGGATCAGAAGGACCTTGGGGTCCGGGTCCATAGGACTCTTAAATCGGCCTCGCAGGTGGAGGATGCGGTCAAGAAGGCGTACGGCGTACTGGCCTTCATTAATCGAGGGATTGAGTTTAGGAGTCGGGAGATAATGCTGCAGCTTTATAGGACCCTGGTTAGACCCCACTTGGAGTACTGCGCGCAGTTCTGGTCACCTCATTACAGGAAAGATGTTGAAGCCATTGAAAGGGTGCAGAGGAGATTTACAAGGATGTTGCCTGGATTGGGGGGCATGCCTTATGAGGATAGGTTGAGGGAGCTTGGTCTCTTCTCCCTGGAGAGACGAAGGATGAGAGGTGACCTGATAGAGGTTTACAAGATGTTGAGAGGTCTGGATAGGGTAGACTCTCAGAGGCTATTTCCAAGGGCTGAAATGGTTGCTACGAGAGGACACAGGTTTAAGGTGCTGGGGGGTAGGTACAGAGGAGATGTCAGGGGTAAGTTTTTCACTCAGAGGGTGGTGGGTGAGTGGAATCGGCTGACGTCGGTGGTGGTGGAGGCAAACTCGTTGGGGTCTTTTAAGAGACTTCTGGATGAGTACATGGGATTTAATGGGATTGAGGGCTATAGATAGGCCTAGAGGTGGGGATGTGATCGGCGCAACTTGTGGGCCGAAGGGCCTGTTTGTGCTGTGGCTTTCTATGTTCTATGTTCTAAAAGCCTGTTGTTTCGCAACAACTAGTCTTTGGGTGAATCAATGGTGCATCAATTTTATTAACAAAATTTTTGAAATGGAGCAACTCCTGAAACCTGACAAATTGGATTTGGATCCGCAGGCAGTTGGCGCCTCAAACTCTTTTGATCACTGGCTGTGCTGTTTTGAGACCCTCATCACCTTCTCCTCCCCCGTCGTCGTAACAGACATTGACAAACTGCATGTGCTCCACGCCCATGTCAGCGCTCACGTCTTCGCGCTGATCCGAGACGCAGAGACTTACCAGGGGGCAATCGATCTCCTCAAGAGCCAGTACAACCGGCAGCCGAACGAGGTCTCCGCCAGACACCTGCTGGCCACTCACAGACAGCAGCCTGGGGAATCGACTGAGCAATTCCTGCGTGAACTGCGTGCACTCGGCAGAGCCTGCAACTGCAAGGCCGTTTCAACCGCCCAAAACGCCGACGACCTGATCAGAGATGCCTTTGTCGCGGGCATCAGGTCAACCTATATCCGGCAGCACCTGCTGGAACAAGGTGGGCTGGAACTGAAGAAAACTGTGGAACTTGCCGGCTCACTGGAGGTAGCGTTCCGGAACCTCGAGGCCTACACCCCTGACCATGAGGGCGCACCATGGACACCACGAACGCAGCCATCTCTGTACCCGGGAGGGCCGCAAACCTACACCACGCCCTGTCCCGACGCCGAACTGACCACTGCGGCAGTCCCCAGAGGCCCGAGGTGCTACTTCTGCGGCCTGCAGAAGCACCCACGACGACGCTGCCCGGCGAAAGACGCAATCTGCTCTGGTTGCGGTAAGAAGGGTCATTACCTGAAAGTTTGCAGGGCAAAATTGGCCCCCAGGCCCAGCAGCGCCGCGTGCGATCCGCGGGAGGGACGGCCTTCGACTGGGTGCGATCCGCGGGTGCCACCATTTTGGACGCCAGCGGCCGCGTGCGACCCACGGAGGCCGCCACCTTGGACGCCATCAGCCACGTGTGACCCACGGAGGCCGCCATCTTGGACACCACCAGCCACGTGCGACCCACGGGAGCCGCCATCTTGGGTGACGTCAGCCAAGTCACGGGGGCCGCCATTTTGGGAACCGTCCACCGCATTGCCTAATCCGACAGTGGCCTCAGTCGCTTTGGACCAGTCCAGGCCTCACCAGCTCGCCTGGTCGATGATGGACATCAAGGTAAACGGCCACACTACTAACTGCTTATTTGATAGTGGGAGTACGGAGAGTTTCATCCACCCTAACACAGTGAGTCGCTACGCACTGCCAGTACAGCCAATGCAGCAATCAATCTCCATGGCTTCGACGTCCCGGTCAGTGAATGTCCTCGGGTACTGTGTAGCAAATCTGACTGTACGGGGCACGGTGTACGACAAGTACAGGCTCCTCGTGCTGCCACAGCTCTGCGCTGCCGTACTACTGGGGCTACATTTCATGTGCCACCTTGGGAGCGTCACTATGGTGTATAATGGGCCTTTTCCCCCAATCTCCGTCCAAAATCCACAGCTAACAGACCAGCCACCGCGCACCACCTGTGGTCTCTCGACCCTCAAAGTCGCCCCTCCCTCGCTTTTTGAGCACCTCACCCCCGACTGGCAGATGGTAACTAGTGGCATGCCGCAGGGATCGGTACTCGGGCCTCAACTATTTACCATTTATATAGGCGATCTGGAGGAGGGGACTGAGTGTAGGGTAACAAAGTTTGCAGACGACACAAAGATAAGTGGAAAAGTGAATCATGTGGAGGGCGTAGAAGGTCTGCAGAGAGATTTGGACAGGCTGAGTGAGTGCGCGAGGATCTGGCAGATGGGAGTATAACGTTAACAAATGCGAGGTTATTCACTTTGGAAGAAATAATAGCAAACTGGATTATTATCGAAATGGAAACAAATTACAACATGCTGCTGTGCAGAGGGACCTGGGGGTCCTTGTGCATGAGACGCAAAAACCCAGTCTGCAGGTGCAACAGGTGATCAAGAAGGCAAATGGGATGTTGGCCTATATCGCGAGGGGGATAGAATATAAAAGCAGAGATGTCTTGCTGCATCTGTACAGGGCATTGGTGAGGCCGCAGCTGGAATAGTGTGTGCAGTATTGGTCCCCTTATTTGCGGAAGGACATATTGGCCTTGGAGGGAGTGCAGAGAAGGTTCACCAGGTTGATACCAGAGATGAGGGGTGTTGATTATGAGGAGAGACTGAGCAGATTGGGTTTGTATTCGTTGGAATTTAGAAGGCTGAGGGGGGATCTTATAGGGACCTATAAGATAATGAAGGGGCTGGATATGATTGATTCTGGGAGGTTGAGTCTTAGTATAAAAGGCAGTTACCTGGGGGTTCGACCTCTTTGTTGACTGGAGTGAGACTGGAGGAGAGAGTCTTAGCAGGAGTGCTGAGAGTAAGCAAAGAAGTGATTTAATTATTCATTTAAGGGTATTCCTTGTATATTTCGCGGGCTTTTTTCAGGGTTTTGAATTGAGGAAGTGAGGTCAGCTGAAGGGGATTCTGGGAGGTTGAGTCTTAGTATAAAAAGCAGTTACCTGGGGCGTTCGCCGGAAGCATAAAAAGCCGGCTGCACTATACAGCGGGCGGCGTCGGGAGCGGGCAGTGGAGTGAGTGGGAAGCAGAGTGTGAACTATAAGGGCTTTGGCTCACAGGGCTTAGGCTGAAAGGGCGAGGCAAGGCTAGTTATTTTTTATCCAACCCTATAAAGGATAAGGGCAGGTATGAGTGATCGGCCAGTTCAGTGCTTCCGATGTGGGATGTGGGAGTTCCTGCAAACACCTAGCTTCCCAGAGGTTCACATATGTGCCAGGTGCGTGGAACTGCAGCTCTTGAGGGACCGTGTCATGGAACTGGAGCTGCAGATCGCTGACCTTAGTCTCGTCAGGGAAAATGGGAGAAAAATTGACAGGAGTTATAGGCAACTAGTTACACCGGGGCATCGGGAGGAAGACACGTGGGTCACAGTTAGGAGGAGAAAAGGGCAGAAGGGTAAAGTACCAGGGAGTACTCCAGTGGCGGTCTCTCAAAATAGGAAGGGCTTGGTGACAGGTGTGAGAGGGGAGGGGAGTGAACAGTTAGAAGAGGGGTCACCTGTGGTTGTCCCACTCCAAAACAGGTATATTGTTTTGGATAGTGTGGAGGAGTGTGCCTCTCCAGGGGTAAGACACAGTGACCAGGTCACTGGCACACAGTCAGGCTCTGTGGCCCGGAAAGGGAAGAGAGGGGTTAGGAGAGCGATAGTGGTGGGGGATGCATCAGTTAGAGGCACAGACAGGCGATTCTGTGGGTGCGAACGGGACTCCAGGATGGTAGTCTGCCTACCTGGTGCTGGGGTCACGGATGTCTCCGAGCGGATAGGAGGCATATTAAAAGGGGAAGATAAAGAAACGGATGTCATTATACACATTGGTGGAAATGACGTAGATAGGAAGAGTAGGGGGATCCTAAGAGAGCAATTCAGGGAGTTGGGAAATAGGTTAAAAAGTAGGGTCACTAGGGTGGCCATCTCTGGGCTGCTCCCAATGCCTCGTGCCAGTGAGGCTAAGAATAGGGAGTTGGTACAAATGAATGCCTGGCTAAAGGACTGGTCCAGGAGAGAGGGCTTCATTTTCATAGATCAATGGGAAGTTTTCAGGAGAGGATGGCACCTGTACAAGAGGGAGGGGTCACAACTAAGTTGGAAGGGCACAAATATCCTGGCTGGGAGCTTTGCTAGTGCAGTTCGGGGGGGTTTAAACTAGTATGGCAGGGGGGTGGGGATCAAAATATTAGGTCTACAAGTGTGGAGGCTGGGGACGAGCTTGGGGCTGGGCCAAGGCAGGCAAAGGAGAAGAGCACTCTGGTGGAGGACGACCTCACTGGACCTGGAGGTCTGGAGTGCTTATACTTCAATGCAAGGAGCGTAGCAGGTACGACAGACGAACTTGGGGCCTTAATGCGCACGAGGAATTTGGATGTGGTTGCGGTGACAGAGACTTGGTTGAAAGAGGGACAGGACTGGCAGCTGAATATTCCAGGGTACAAGTGTTTTAGGCGAGACAGAGGAGGGGCCAAAAGAGGTGGGGGAGTAGCGGTATTAGTTGGAGAGCATATTACAGCAGTGCAGAGGTAGGACAATTCAGAGGGGTCGTGTAACGAGTCACTCTGGGTGGAGCTTAGAAACAGGAAAGGCACAGTCACTATGTTGGGGGTATACTACAGGCCCCCCAACAGCCCAAGGGAAGTGGAAGAATGGATATGTCAGGAGATACTGGATAGGTGCAGGAAAAATAGGGTTGTTGTAGTGGGAAACTTCAATTTCCCTGGTATAGACTGGAAATCGCTGAGGGCAGGGACTCTGGATGGGGAGGAATTTGTAAAATGCGTACAGGAGGGTTCGTTGGAACAATATGTAGACAGCCCGACTAGAGAGGGGGCTATACTGGACCTGGTACTGGGGAATGAGCCCGGTCAGGTCTTCAAAGTTTTGGTAGGGGAACATGTGGCAAATAGTGACCACAATTCTGTTAGCTTTAGGATAGTGATGGAAAAGGATGAGTGGTGTCCCAAGGGTAAGGTGTTGGATTGGGGGAAGGCTAACTTTAGTGGGATCAGGCAGAAATTGGCAGCTCTTGATTGGGAGAGGCTGTTTGAGGGTAAATCCACATCTGGTATGTGGCAGTCTTTTAAGGAACAGTTGTTAGGGCTACAGGACAAGCATGTGCCTGTAAAAAAGGATAGGAAGGGTAGGATTAGAGAACCGTGGATAACCAGGGAAATTGAGGGACTGGTCAAAAAGAAAAGAGAGGCGTATGTTAGGTCCAAGCAGCTAAAAACGGAGGGAGCTCTGGAGGAGTACAAAGAAAGTAGGAAAGTACTCAAACGGGGAATTAGAAGAGCAAAAAGGGGTCACGAAATGTTCTTGGCAGACAGGATTAAGGAGAATCCCAAGGCATTTTATTCATACGTTAGGAACAAAAGGGTTGTTAGGGAAAAAATCGGACCTCTCAGGGACAAAAGTGGGGACTTATGCTTGGAGCCCAAAGAAGATGGGGAGATCCTAAATGAATACTTTGCGTCGGTATTCACAAAGGAGAGGGATGTGTTGACTGGGAGTGTCTCGGAGGGGAGTGTTGAACCGTTGGAGAAAATCTCCATTACAAAGGAGGAAGTGTTAGGTTTGTTAGAGAATATAAAGACTGACAAATCCCCAGGGCCTGATGGAATCTATCCAAGGCTGCTCAGGGAGACGAGAGGTGAAATCGTTGGGCCTCTGACGCAAATCTTTGTCTCGTCACTGGACACAGGTGAGGTCCCAGAGGATTGGAGGATAGCTAATGTGGTCCCGTTATTTAAGAAGGGTAGGAAGGATAACCCGGGTAATTATAGGCCAGTGAGCTTGACGTCCGTGGTGGGGAAGTTGTTGGAGAAGATTCTTAGAGATAGGATGTATGCGCATTTAGAATGGAATAAACTCATTAACGATAGTCAGCATGGTTTTGTGAGAGGGAGGTCATGCCTCACTAACCTGGTGGAGTTTTTTGAAGAAGTGACCAGAATGGTTGACGAAGGGAGGGCCGTGGATGTTGTCTATATGGACTTTAGTAAAGCGTTTGACAAAGTCCCTCATGGTAGGCTAGTGAAAAAGGTTGGATCTCATGGGGGGAGGTGGCTAGATGGGTGGAGAACTGGCTTGGTCATAGAAGACAGAGGGTGGTAGTGGAAGGGTCTTTTTCCGGCTGGAGGCCTGTGACTAGTGGTGTTCCGCAGGGCTCTGTATTGGGACCTCTGCTGTTTGTGATTTATATAAATGATCTGGAAGGAGGAGTAACTGGGGTGATCAGTAAGTTTGCGGACGACACAAAACTGGCAGGACTTGCAGATAGTGAGGAACATTGTCAGAGGCTACAGAAGGATATAGATAGGCTGGAAATTTGGGCAAAGAAATGGCAGATGGAGTTCAATCCTGATAAATGCGAAGTGATGCATTTTGGTGGGAATAATGTAGGGAGGAGCTACACGATAAATGGAAGAACCATAAAGGGTGTAGAGACGCAGAGGGACCTGGGTGTGCAAGTCCACAGATCTTTGAAGGTGACGTCACAGGTGGAGAAGGTGGTGAAGAAGGCATATGGCATGCTTGCCTTTATAGGACGGGGCATAGAGAATAAAAGTTGGGGTCTGATGTTGCAGATGTATAGAACGTTGGTTCGGCCGCATTTGGAATACTGCGTCCAGTTCTGGTCGCCACACTACCAGAAGGACGTGGAGGCTTTGGAGAGAGTACAGAGGAGGTTTACCAGGATGTTGCCTGGTATGGAGGGGCTTGGTTATGAGGAGAGATTGGGGAAACTGGGGTTGTTCTCCTTGGAAAGACGGAGGATGAGGGGAGACTTAATAGAGGTGTATAAAATTATGAAAGGCATAGATAGGGTGAACGGTGGGAAGCTTTTCCCCGGGTCGGTGGTGACGTTCACAAGGGGTCATAGGTTCAAGGTGAAGGGGGGGAGGTTTAACACAGATATCAGAAGGACATATTTTACACAGAGGGTCGTGGGGGCCTGGAATGTGTTGCCGGGCAAGGTGGTGGAGGCGGACACACTGGGAACGTTTAAGATTTATCTAGACAGCTATATGAACGGAGTGGGAATGGAGGGATACAAAAGAGTGGTCTAGTTTGGACCAGGGAGCGGCGCGGGCTAATTGTTCTTTGTTTCTCGTTTCAAGGCTTCATTCTATGATCATCTTGCTGGTGCCAGTACGGAGTGAGACTGCGGATAGTTGGGAACCTGTCTCGGGGGCAGGGAATTCAGATGGTGTTCGTAAGGCAGAAGTGGAAATGAATAGGGTTGGGAAGCATTTTCTGATCAGGGCCAGTGTGATCTCCTGGACTCGTTTCGATCGCCTCAGGGGGTCGGAGAGGAATTTCCCAGATTTCCTTTCCCCATATTGGCCCTGGGGTTTTCACTCTGGGTTTTCGCCTCTCCCTGGAGATCACATGGTCTGGAATGGGGGGGTGGGGGTGAGTTAATAGGTTGTGATGAACAAAGCATCGTAGCTGTGAGGGACAACTCGGTGGATAGGATATTAGGATGTAGATAGGCTGGGAAATTGGGCGGGGATCCTGGATTCAGGATTCAATCCTGGACCGGGGAGCGGCGCGGGCTTGGAGGGCCGAAGGGCCTGTTCCTGTGCTGTATTGTTCTTTGTTCTTTTGTTCTTTGATAGGGTAGAGATGGAGAGATTCTTTCCACTTAGAAAGGAAACTAGAACTAGAGGGCACAGCCTCAAAATAAAGGGGGGTCAGTTTAGGACAGAGTTGAGGAGGAACTTCTTCTCTCAGAGGGTGGTGAATCTCTGGAATTCTCTGCCCACTGAAGTGGTGGAGGCTACCTCGTTGAATATGTTTAAATCACGGATAGATGGATTCCTGATCGGTAAGGGAATTAGGGGTTACGGGGATCAGGCGGGTAAGTGGAACTGATCCACTTCAGATCAGCCTTGATCTTATTGAATGACGGGGCAGGCTCGAGGGGCTAGATGGCCTACTCCTGCTTCTATTTCTTATGTTCTTATGTTCTTATGACTGCAAGCCCATTGCCACCAAAAGCAGACCGTACAGCGCTGGAGATAGAGCGTTCATCAAGTCTGAGGTGCGGCGCCTCCTGGGGGAGGGGATCATTGAGGCCAGTACCAGTCCCTGGAGAGTCCAAGTGGTGGTAGTCAAGACTGGGGAGAAATATCGCATGGTCATTGACTACAGTCAGACCATCAACCGATACACGCAGCTGGAGGCGTATCCCCTTCCCCGCATATCTGACATGGTCAATCAGATTGCACAATATCGGGTGTTCTCCACCATTGATTTGAAGTCTGCATACCACCAGCTCCCTACCCGCCCGGAAGACCGCCAATACACTGCCTTCGAGGCGGATGGCCCTCTCTACCACTTCCTTCGGGTCCCCTTCGGCATCACCAATTGGGTCTCGGTTTTCCAGCGTGAGATGGACCAAATGGTGGACCAGGACGGGTTGCGGGCCACCTTCCCGTACCTGGATAACGTCACCATCTGTGGCCACGATCAGCAGGACCACGACGCCAACCTCCAAAAATTCCTCCACACTGCGGCACTCCTCAACCTGACCTACAATAAGGAGAAGTGTGTATTCCGCACGCGCCGCCTCGCCATCCTTGGTTGTGTTGTGGAGAACGGGGTCATCGGCCCTGACCGCATGCGTCCCCTCCTGGAACTTCCCCTCCCCACCACCCTCAAAGCGCTGAGGAGATGCCTAGGCTTCTTCTCATACTACGCCCAGTGGGTCCCCAATTATGCGGACAAAGCCCGTCCGCTCATCAAATCCACATCTTTTCCCCTAGCGGCGGAGGCCCAGCTGGCCTTTGACCGCATCAAAGCGGATATCGCGAAGGCCACGATGCATGCCGTGGACGAATCCACCCCATTCCAGGTGGAGAGCGATGCGTCTGATTTTGCCCGAGCCGCCACTCTTCACTAGGCGGGCAGACCCGTGGCCTTCTTCTCGCGCACCCTCCAGGGCCCTGAAATTCGACACTCTGTCGAAAAAGAGGCACAAGCCATCGTGGAGGCTGTGCGACACTGGCACCACTACTTAGCTGGCAAACGGTTCACCCTGCTCACGGACCAACGGTCTGTTGCCTTTACGTTCAGTAATGCGCAGCGGGGCAAAATCAAGAACGATCAGATTTTGAGGTGGAGGATTGAGCTCTCCACCTACAATTATGACATTTTATACCGGCCTGGGAAGCTCAATGAGCCCCCAGACGCCCTTTCCGGGGGACCTGTGCCAGCGCGAACCTAGACCGGTTACAGACCCTCCACGATGACCTCGGCCACCCGGGGGTTACCATGTTCTTCCATTTCATCAAGGCCCGGAACCTGCCATATTCCATTGAGGAAGTCAGGTCTGTAACCAGGCACTGCCAAGTCTGCGCGGAGTGCAGGCCGCACTTCTACCGGCCGGACAGAGCGCACCTCATCAAAGCCACCCGCCCTTTCGAACGCCTGAGCATTGACTTCAAAGGTCCCCTCCCCTCCTCTGACCGCAACGTATACTTCATTGATGAGTATTCACGGTTCCCCTTTGCTATTCCCTGCCCTGATATGACCTCGGCCACGGTCACTACTGTGCACGGCTACCAACTCCACCCCTCATGAACGGATGTTTGTTTTCCCCAGGAAGTCCTCCTCGCGGACCTCACTACCGTCGTGGCTGACGTCCCCTGGCCCTGTCCTGCTCCGGAAGCACGTGTGGACCCATAAGTCGGTCCCCCTGGTCGAAACGGTCCGGCTCCTCCACGCCAATCCCCAATACGCCTATGTGGCGTATCACAACAGGCGGGAGGACACGGTCTCCATTCACGGTCTGGCCCCCGCAGGTACTACGTCCCACGGCCCCTCACCCCCAGCTCCCAATGTCGTCCATGATGCACCAGAGTCGCAGCACGCTCATTTAGCCCCCATGTACGGCACACCTGAGCCCCAGGAGCAGCCTCCACACACCCGGCAGTCTGAAGGCGCTACGGACGGCTTCACCGGTTATGGACTGGCGTCTAACCCATCACCGCGGCCTCCTGAACCGGCACCACGGCTGACATTGCGGCGGTCGCAGCGGCAGATCAAGCCCTTGGAGAGACTGAACTTGTAACTTGATTCAATAACTTGTGACTGTCGTTCCACCACCGCGCCCCCGCTGAACTCTTTTTTAAACAGGGGGTGAATGTGGTGAACCACTGTAATACTGTCTGTATATGGGATATGCCTGGGCACGCCCCTGCTGCCTCAATCCGGCGCTCCGCCCTCCTCAGGGTATAAAGGAGGCTGCTCTCCGTCCCTTTTGCCTCAGTTCGGGTTAGCCATCGGTTTGGGAGTGCTTCTGTTCTTCTTAATAAAAGCCTGTTGTTTCGCAACATCTAGTCTTTGCGTGAATCAATGGTGCATCACCCAGTGAGAGTCAGTGTGTGTGGAAATGTCCCCCAGTGAGAGTCAGTATGTGTGGAACTGTGAAACTATGCTTGCACAAGAATGGGTTCACTAACATTATTGGGCTGTGGGAATCTGAGAGAGTTATATTTGAAAGATGTGAGTGTAATTTAGAATGCAAATGCAGCAACATTTGATTTTATTGCAGAACTGGAGTGCCCTCAACTGGTGTGACAGGAACTCCACTCTACTGTCTAGTCTGCCTCAGGCATGTACAGTGAGCCTTTGATGTTGTATGAGCAACTGCTGGAGATTTTACAGTGGCCAATGACACCTATCTGTGCCGCAGTGTGGTTGAGATTCGGTATTTAGCCATACGTAGATTCGTAACTACAATTGCACGGCCCACAGAACAGGCCCCAACCACACCTAACTGGAGTAACTACTCACCTTGACTTCATCAAATGTAGCTATGTCTTTGGCTAATGTTATTTTGTGCAGACTCCACCTCTGACCCCTGCTCACCTGATATCCCTGCCCAGCCCAGATACTGACTAAGTGAATCACACCAAAGTCTCTGAAACCAAGACTGGCCTGACAACCACCCACAATCACAACTCACTGCAGCCTCCTTCCTTTACAGTGCCTTAAAGGGACAGAGGGATAGCTCCGTCCATACAGCACAATGTGGACATTGAAGTGAGACAATCTCACACATTCGGCTCAGTCCATGTAAAACACTGCTCATTTATCTCATGTTTTGTGCAAGAGGCTTTCTCGCATTGAAATAGAGCCTTTTAGTCCTCTGGCCCATATCCTGGGGATGACAAGGGGGGATAGGAAGTGTCAGCAATGAGTTTCACACATACTAAATGACGGAGCGAGACCATTGTGCGCACAACGTGCTCTGCCATTGGTTGGATGTAGTGAGATGGACATTATCTCATTGACTTGTGACCTGGCATGAATGCACCATCATTCCAAGAAGTGAAAAGCTTGGATTGCAATCTCTGCTCAAACCTCTTTCAGTGAGATTAGTGGGTTGTGCTGGGCTGGCCTTACTATTGTTTGATCCGATAGTCCCAGAATGTAGCTTGCAGCCCTGGATTGCCGAGAGATGAAAGCAAGTCAGGCGAAGTCCATGCCAAGCCAAACAAAGCCATACTTGACTGATTCCATCTGTTGGAGCCTGTTACACTGCAGGCCTCACTGCTGCTCCGGCTCACCCATTATACGCTCCCTGCTGAATGATATTACACAGCATTTCAGCGCACAGGCAAAAAGCCACTCCACCAGCAACCAGCAACTTCACATTCACTAGCCAATAGCAAACCTCTCCACTCAGTCAGCAACAGGAAGCAGCTGATCAATCAATATTACAGCAACAAACCAGCAACGGTTCCTGCTCCAGATCATCATCCGGAGAGTCCAGTGGGAAGAGAGAGAGAGAATACATTTGTGCCTGTGAGAGTGAGCATCACAGGGTGCCTGTAACCCAATATGTACACAGAGGAGTCAATGCTGTCAGTAGAGGAGCAAATACCAAATTCAGTGTAACGTGGCTCAGCGATCTCTCTTCCTTTCTCACCCAAGTCCAAGGCGGTAAATTCAAGTCCCACTCCAGAGGCTTACATATACAATTCAATATTCCAGTACATATGGAGGAAGTGCTGCACTAACTTTGTGAAAAACTCTCAGCCACTCCCGGAACAGGAGCACGTCCTGGTCAATAATTATCTGCCAACCAACTAAAAACCACCGAAATAGATTTTCTGCTCACTGTCACAGTGATGTTTGTGGGAGCTTGCTGTGCATAAATTGTCAGCTGTGTTTCCTACACTCCAACAGTGGCTCCACTTGAAAAATACTTAATTGGCTGGAAACCGCTTTGAGATGTCCTGAGATCATGAAAGGTTCAATATAAGTTTTTTTTTACAAAGGAATGTAGCCTGCTGACAGCATGAGGATCTCCATTCCCACACGCTCAGAGACAGAACATCATGACAGCTGAACTTTGGCCCCTCTGGATAGGCAACACAATGGCAAGGAGGATGCTGGTCCCCCCTGGGGCCATCAACAACAGTGAGACATTGCAGTGCTGAACTCCAGGTCACTTATTGCTTGGGACCCACTTCTGTCCTCCTCCACTGAGACACAGGCCAAGGGAAAGGCTTCCCCTCACACACAGGAAGGAACCTGAGTAAAGAGCATTTCCTTCCTGCCCACCACTTCCTCAACCCAGCACAACAAACAATTCTCACAAAGTAGGGAAGAGCAGACATATCACAGGGCTGAGAGAACAGTGCAATAATAGGGCCGGCAGCTTCAGCCTGCTGCATCCCTACTCTTAACCCTTTCAGCCCCAATCAGAGCTCAATACAAATCACTACCAGCAATGATGAGTGCAGGCAGCTCCTCCTTATAGCCATTTCTGTTTCTGCACTCAATGTTTTGAATTGTCCAATGTTAAATAAGCAAAGATACATTAAAGTGGACATTTAATATCTAAAAAGACAAGTAAAACATCAAGATTTTACTTTGTAATATGAAACCGAAAGGAGCTCAGCTCTTTCAGTGGGATATGATCCCTGCTGAGAGTGTGAAAGTACCATGAGCATCACAGGGTGCCTGTAACCCCAAATATGTACCACAGAAGGACTCAATGCTGTTAGAGGAGCAAATACTAAATTGGTGGGTGTTTGAAACACCTCTAGCAGATGGGCAGCATGGCGGCACAGCGCCAGGGACCTGGGTTCAATTCTGGCCTCAGGTGACTGTGGAGTTTGCACATTCTCCCCGCGTCTGCGTGGGTTTCCTTCGGGTGCTCCAGTTTCCACCCACACTCCAAAGGTGTGCAGGTTAGGTTGATTGACCATGCTAAGTTAACCATTAGTGTCAGGGGGATTACCAAGATAAATACATGGCGAAAAGGGCCTGGGTGGGATTGTCAGTGCAGGTTCGATGGGCTGAATGGCCTCCTTCTGCACTGCAGGGATTCTATTATTCCATGAAGAGAGCGAGGAGGAGTCATTGCTGAACTCAGAGCAGCACTGCACATCTTTCAGTGTCAGTCTCAAAAGAGGCTGTGCCTCCAGCAAAACACTTGCTGCTCGGAAAGCTATTACTATATAGGTCATTCAGCCCATCTAATCCATGCCAGCATTCAAATAAATTGTTGCTCCTACCTGGAATATACGAAGGGGTAGGGAGGGGTGGTGGAAAATTCTCAATTATTCATGAGGCACTCAGGTGCGACACTGATGTTTGCAGCTATCCACAGATCAGGGTTTTCCAAACTTTTCAAGGTGCAGAATGCCAGTGACTTGCAAATGGATCAGGGAACCCCAAACATTCACAGTGTCAATGCCCCTTTTTTGTCACAAGAATCAAATTAAGCAAGTGTTTTCTAGTTCTGTCTATGCATATATTAGGAAGAGGCACACGGACACAAATACATTCGCGAACTTCTTGTCCCCATCACATTAAACCCTTGTCAAGACATCCTCCCATCACCTCTTAACATTAACCCCTGGGAATCTAAAATGTTCCCCATTTTAAAAATATTTAAGCCATAACTTTCACACACCTTTCTCTCTCTCTCTCACACACATAGACGTCTCTCTCGTTCTCTCACACACATCCATACACGACACACACACCCACATACACGACACACACACCCACATACACGACACACACACCCACATAGAACATTACAGCGCAGTACAGGCCCTTCGGCCCTCGATGTTGCGCCGACCAGTGAAACCAATCTGAAGCCCCTCTAATCTACACGATTCCAATATCATCCATATGTTTATTCAATAACTATTTGAATGCTCTTAATGTTGACGAGTCCACTTTGGGAGGCAAGGGATGAGATTGCAGAGCCTTTAGCTTTGATCTTTGAGTCCTCGCTGTCCACGGGGATGGTGCCAGAGGACTGGAGAATGGCGAATGTTGTTCCTCTGTTTAAGAAAGGGAATAGAAATGACCCTGGTAATTATAGACCGGTTAGTCTTACTTCGGTGGTTGGTAAATTGATGGAAAAGGTCCTTAGGGATGGGATTTACGACCATTTAGAGAGATGCGGATTAATCCGGGATAGTCAGCACGGATTCGTGAAGGGCAAGTCGTGCCTCACAAATTTGATTGAATTTTTTGAGGAGGTAACTAAGTGTGTTGATGAAGGTAGGGCAGTTGATGTCATATACATGGATTTTAGTAAGGCATTTGATAAGGTCCCCCATGGTCGGCTTATGATGAAAGTGAGGAGGTGTGGGATAGAGGGAAAGTTGGCCGATTGGATAGGTAACTGGCTGTCTGATCGAAGACAGAGGGTGGTGGTGGATGGAAAATTTTCGGATTGGAGGCAGGTTGCTAGCGGAGTGCCACAGGGATCAGTGCTTGGTCCTCTGCTCTTTGTGATTTTTATTAATGACTTAGAGGAGGGGGCTGAAGGGTGGATCAGTAAATTTGCTGATGACACCAAGATTGGTGGAGTAGTGGATGAAGTGGAGGGCTGTTGTAGGCTGCTAAGAGACATAGATAGGATGCAAAACTGGGCTGAAAAATGGCAAATGGAGTTTAACCCTGATAAATGTGAGGTGATTCATTTTGGTAGGACTAATTTAAATGTGGATTACAGGGTCAAAGGTAGGGTTCTGAAGACTGTGGAGGAACAGAGAGATCTTGGGGTCCATATCCACAGATCTCTAAAGGTTGCCACTCAAGTGGATAGAGCTGTGAAGAAGGCCTATAGTGTGTTAGCTTTTATTAATAGGGGGTTGGAGTTTAAGAGCCGTGGGGTTATGCTGCAACTGTACAGGACCTTGGTGAGACCACGTTTGGAATATTGTGTGCAGTTCTGGTCACTTCACTATAAGAAGGATGTGGAAGTGCTGGAAAGAGTGCAGAAGAGACTTACCAGGATGCTGCCTGGTTTGGAGGGTAGGTCTTATGAGGAAAGGTTGAGGGAGCTAGGGCTGTTCTCTCTGGAGCGGAGGAGGCTGAGGAGAGACTTAATAGAGGTTAATAAAATGATGAAGGGGATAGATAGAGTGAACGTTCAAAGACTATTTCCTCGGGTGGATGGAGCTATTACAAGGGGGCATAACGAAAGGGTTCATGGTGGGAGATATAGGAAGGACATCAGAGGTAGGTTCTTTACGCAGAGAGTAGTTGGGGTGTGGAATGGACTGCCTGCAGTGATAGTGGAGTCAGACACTTTAGGAACATTTAAGCGGTTATTGGATAGGCACATGGAGCACACCAGGATGATAGGGAGTGGGAAAGTTTGATCATGGTTTCAGATAAAGCTCGGCACAACATCGTGGGCCGAAGGGCCTGTTCTGTGCTATACTGTTCTATGTTCTATGACAACTACTGCTGCAGGCAGGGCATTCCACGCCCTTACTACTCTCTGAGTAAAGAACCTACCTCTAACATCTGTCCTATATCTCTCACCCCTCAATTTAAAGCTATGTCCCCTCGTGTTAGCCATCTCCATCCGAGGAAAACGGCTGTTACTATCCACCCTATCTAATAAGAACATAAGAAATAGGAGCAGGAGTAGGCCATCTAGCCCCTCGAGCCTGCCCCGCCATTCAATAAGATCATGGCTGATCTGATAGTGGCTTAGTTCCACTTACCCGCCCGCTCCCCGTAACCCTTAATTCCCTTATTGATCAGAAATCTATCTACCTGTGACTTAAACATATTTAACGAGGTAGCCTCCACTGCTTCAATGGGCAGAGAATTCCAGAGATTCACTACCCTCTGAGAGAAGAAGTTCCTCCTCAACTCTGTCCTAAACTGACCCCCCCTTATTTTGAGGCTGTGTCCTCTAGTTCTTGTTTCCTTTCCAAGTGGAAAGAATCTCTCTGCCTCTACCCTGTCTAGCCCCTTCATTATCTTCGATGTCTCGAGAAGATCTCCCCTCAGCCTTCTAAACTCCAATGAGTACAGGCTCAATCTACTCAATCTCTCCTCATAAGCTAACCCCCTCATCTCCGGTATCAACCTGGTGAACCTTCTCTGTACTCCCTCCAAGGCCAATACATCCTTCCGCAAATAAGGGGACCAAAATTGCACACAGTACTCCAGTTGCGGCCTCACCAGTACCTTCTACAATTGCAGCAAGACCTCCCTGCTTTTATACTCCATCCCCTTCGCAATAAAGGCCAACATTCCATTTGCCGCCTTGATCACCTGCCACACCTGCAAACTGAGTTTTTGCGATTCATGCACAAGGACCCCCAGGTCCCTCTGCACAGTACCATGTTGTAACTTTTCACCATTTAAATAATAGTCCATTTTACTATTATTCCTTCCATAGTGGATAATCTCACACTTGTCAACGTTATGCTCCATCTGCCAGATCCTCGCCCACTCACTTAGCCTATCCAAATCTCTCTGCAGACTTTCCGCATCCTCCACGCAATTCACTTTCCCACTCAACTTTGTGTCATCCGCAAACTTTGTTACCCTACACTCGGTCCCCTCCTCCAGATCGTCTATGTATATGGTAAACAGTTGAAGCCCCAGCACCGATCCCTGCGGCACGCCACTAGTCACCAACTGCCAACCAGAAAAGCACCCATTTATTCCAACTCTCTGCTTCCTGTTAGATAGCCAATCCTCAATCCATGCGAACACTTTACCCCCAACTCTGTGTACCCTAATCTTCTGCAGCAACCTTTTGTGAGGCACCTTATCGAATGCCTTCTGGAAATCCAAAAACACCACATCTACCGGTTCCCCTCTGTCAACCACACTCGTTACATAGAAATCATAGAAATCATAGAAACCCTACAGTGCAGAAGGAGGCCATTCGGCCCATCGAGTCTGCACCGACCACAATCCCACCCAGGCCCTACCCCCACATATTTACCCGCTAATCCCTCTAACCTACACATCCCAGGACTCTAAGGGGCAATTTTTTTTTAACCTGGCCAATCAACCTAACCCGCACATCTTTGGACTGTGGGAGGAAACCGGAGCACCCGGAGGAAACCCACGCAGACACGAGGAGAATGTGCAAACTCCACACAGACAGTGACCCGAGCCGGGAATCGAACATCTTCATAAAAATCCAGTAAATTCGTCAAACACGACTTTCCCTTCATGAATCCATGCTGCGTCTGCTTGATCAAACCATTTTTTTCCAGGTGTCCTGCTATTTCTTCTTTAATGATGGATTCCAGCAATTTCCCAACTACGGACGTTAAGCTAACCGGTCTGTAGTTACCCGTCTTTTGTCTACCTCCTTTTTTAAACAGTGGCGTCACATTAGCTGTTTTCCAATCAGCCGGCACTTCCCCAGAGTCCAGCGAATTTTGATAAATTACAACCCAACGCATCTGCTATTACTTCTGCCAATTCTTTCAGTACCCTGGGATGCATTCCATCCGGGCCCGGGGACTTGTTTACCTTTAGTCCCATTAGCCTACCAAGCACTACCTCTTTCGTAATAGTAATCGTTTTTAGGACCTCACTCCCTACAGTCCCACGACCATCAATTTTTGGTAAGCTATTTGTGTCCTCTACCGTGAAGACCGACACAAAAAACTTGTTTAAGGCCTCGGCCATTTCCTCGTTTCCCATTATTAAATCCCCCTTCTCGTCTTCTAAGGGTCCAACACTTACTTTAGCTACTCTTTTCCTTTTTATATAGTTGTAAAAACTTTTACTATCAGTTTTTATATTTTGTGCTAATTTAGTTTCATAATCTATCTTTCCTTTCTTTATCGCTTTCTTAGTAGTTCTTTGTTGTTTTTTAAAGCTTTCCCAATCTTCTAATTCCCCACTAGTTTTGGCCACTCTGTACACATCGGTTTTGAATTTAATACTCTCCTTTATTTCCTTAGTAATCCACGGCTGGTTATCCCTTTTCTTACATTCCTTTTTTATCACAGGAATATATTTTTGCTGAGTACTGAGAAAAATCTCCTTAAAAATCCGCCACTGTTGCTCAGCTGTCCTACCAACTAGTCTGTGCTCCCAGTCTACATTAGTCAATTCTGCCCTCACCCTTTTGTACTCCCCTCTGTTCAAGCAGAGGACACTGGTTTGGGACCCTACTTTCTCTCCCTCCATTTGTATTAGAAATTCAACCATATTGTGATCACTCATTCCAAGAGGATCCCTCACAAGAAGATCATTAATTTTACCTGTCTCATTACACACGACCAGATCCAAGATAGCTCGCTCCCTCATAGGTTCTGTAACATACTGTTCGAGGAAACTATCCCGACAGCATTCTAAGAACTCTTCCTCAAGTCCACCGCGTTCGACTTGAGTCAACCAATCAATATGCAGGTTAAAATCCCCCATGATTATTACTGTTCCGTTTTTGCACGCATCCATTATTTGCTTGTTTATAGCCCGACCCACCTCAAAGTTATTATTTTGGGGCCTATAGACCACACCCACCAGTGACTTTCTCCCCTTACTATTCCTTATCTCCACCCACAACGAATCCACATTCTGCTCCTTAGAGCCTATATCGTCTCTCACTACCGCCCTGATGTTATCTTTAATTAACAGAGCTACCCCACCTCCTTTTCCTTCCTGTCTATCCTTCCGAAATGTCTGATGCCCCTGGATATTCAGTTCCCAGTCCTGGTCACCCTGCACCACATTTCTGTAATGGCCACTAGATCATACCCATTTGTACTGATTTGTGCCATCAACTCATTCACTTTGTTTCGAATGCTACGTGCATTCAGGTAAAGTGTCTTTATGCTAGCCTTTATATGGACCCGATTTGTTAGTGCATTCTTTTGATTGCACGCTCTGTCCCTACCTGTCGCAAACTGGTTATCCTTCCCCAGACCATCTCCTTGCACTGTGTTAACAACCACCTTTCTTGTGTTTGTCACCTTTTTTACTCTGCCTGAGCCCTTGACTCCTTTAACTAGATGAATGTCCTCATCATTAACCCTCACTTGTACCCTCTCCTTTAGCTTTGATTTTGTAATTCCCCATACCCCTGAACCCTCCCCCCCACTATTTAGTTTAAAGCCCTATTTACAGCCCTGGTTACACGATTCGCCAGGACTCTGGTCCCAGCACTATCATCCTCTGATCATCTCGTCTGCCTCTCTTAAGTCACCTCTTAACCTTCTTCTCTCTAACGAAAACAACCTCAAGTCCCTCAGCCTTTCCTCATACGATCTTCCCACCATACCAGGCAACATCCTGGTAAATCTCCTCTGCACCCTTTCCAACACTTCCACATCTTTCCTATAATGCGGCGACCAGAACGATACGCAATACTCCAAGTGCGGCTGCACCAGAGTTTTGTACAGTTGCAACATGACCTCCTGGCTCCGAAACTCAATCTCTCTACCAATAAAAGCTAACACACCGTACGCCTTCTTAACAACCCTATCAACCTGGGCGCCAACTTTCAGGGATCTATGCACATGGACACGCAGATCCCCCTGTTCATCCACACTACCAAGTATCTTACCATTAGCCCAGTACTCCGTATTCCTGTTACTCCTTCCAAAGTGAATCACCTCACACATTTCCACATTAAACTCCATTTGCCACCTCTCAGCCCAGCTCTGCAGCTCATCTATGTCCCTCTGGTAAATGGTTTTTTTGCATCCGTATTTACTGAGGAAACGGGCATGGAGTCTACTGAAATAGGGCAAACAGGTAGGGAGGTCATGGAACCTTTACAGATTAAAGGGGAGGAGGTGCTCGCTGTCTTGAGGCAAATCAGAGTGGATAAATCCCCAGGACCGGACAGGGTATTCCCACGGACCTTGAGGAAAGCTAGTGTTGAACTTGCAGGGGCACTGGCAGACATATTTAAAATGTCAGTATTCACGGGGGAGGTGCCGGATGATTGGAGGGTGGCTCATGTTGTTCCGTTGTTTAAAAAAGGTTCCAAAAGAAATCCGGGAAATTATAGGCCAGTAAGTTTGACGTCGATGGTGGGCAAGTTATTGGAAGGTGTGATAAGGGATAGGATCTACAAATATTTGGATAGACAGGGACTTATTAGGGAGAGTCAACATGGCTTTGTGCGTGGTCGGTCATGTTTGACCAATCTATTAGAGTTTTTCGAGGAGGTTACCAGGAAAGTGGATGAAGGGAAGGCGGTGGATGTTGTCTACCTGGATTTCAGCAAGGCCTTTGACAAGGTCCCTCATGGGAGGTTAGTTCGGAAGGTTCAGTCGCTAGGTATACATGGGGAGGTAGTAAATTGGATTAGACACTGGCTCAATGGAAGAAGCCAGAGAGTGGTTGTGGAGGATTGCTTCTCTGAGTGGAGGCCTGTGACTAGTGGTGTGCCGCAGGGATCGGTGTTGGGTCCATTGTTGTTTGCCATCTATATCAATGATCTGGATGATAATGTGGTAAATTGGATCAGCAAGTTTGCTGATGATACAAAGATTGGAGGTGGAGTGGACAGTGAGGAAGGTTTTCAAAGCTTGCAGAGGGATTTGGACCAACTAGAAACATGGGCTGAAAAATGGCAAATGGAATTTAACGCAGACAAGTGTGAGATATTGCACTTTGGAAGAACAAACCAAAGTAGAACGTACAGGGTAAATGGTAGGACTCTGAAGAGTGCAGTTGAACAGAGGGATCTGGGAATACAGGTACAGAATTCCCTAAAAGTGACATCACAGGTGGATAGGGTCGTAAAGAGTGCCTTTGGTACATTGGCCTTTATAAATCAGAGTATCGAGTATAAAAGTTGGAGTGTTATGGTAAGGTTATATAAGGCATTGGTGAGGCCGAATTTGGAGTATTGTGTACAGTTTTGGTCACCTAGTTACAGGAAGGATGTAAATAAGATTGAAAGATTTCAGAGAAGGTTCACAAGGATGTTGCCGGGACTTGAGAAGCTGAGTTACAGAGAGAGATTGAATAGGTTGGGACTTTATTCCCTGGAGCGTAGAAGATTGAGGGGAGATTTGATAGAGGTGTATAAGATTTTGATGGGTATAGATAGAGTGAATGCAAGCAGGCTTTTTCCGCTGAGGCTAGGGGAGAAAAAAACCAGAGGGCATGGGTTAAGGGTGAAAGGAGAAAAGTTTAAAGGGAATATTAGGGGGGGCTTCTTCACGCAGAGAGTGGTGGGAGTGTGGAATGAGCTGCCGGATAAAGTGGTAGATGCGGGGTCACTTTTAACATTTAAGAAAAACTTGGACGGGTTCATGGATGAGAGGGGTGTGGAGGGATATGGTCCAAGTTCGGGTCAGTGGGACTAGGCAAAAAATGGTTCGGCACAGACAAGAAGGGCCAAAAGGTCTGTTTCTGAGCTGTAATTTTCTATGGTTCTCTGTAACCTGCTGTGGAGACGCCGGTGTTGGACTGGGGTAAACACAGTAAGAAGTTTAACAACACCAGGTTAAAGTCCAACAGGTTTATTTGGTAGCAAAAGCCGCAAGAAAGCAGACAAGATACCGGAAGGACTACGGATCACGAACCCACTCAGGTCAACCTATAACACAGACTACGCTGAGAGACTTTGCCGTCGCACCTCTCTCACCCTCCTCAACCACCTCATACACCAGCTCTACAGCAAACGCCGCAGCCTGGAAACCAAGATAGAGTCCATATTCTCAACTTGCACTGAGGATGCAGACCAGCTGCGAAACTCTGCCAAGCAGACGAGACAAAGGAGCTACACCATCTACATGCACACCAAGAACAGGAAACTTGAGAAACTCGGCATCTCCACCAGCAGCAACCAAGCCTCCCCCCGTACCACAGTAGAAAACAGTACCACTGCAGGGAAGTCCATTGTCAACTTGTCCGACTACACACTTCAACCAGATGAAATCGAAGTTCTCAGCCGAGGGCTTAATTTTTGCCCCACCACCAAAATAGACCCCATCAGTCTCGCAGCAGACACAGAGGAATTCATCAGGCGAATGAGGCTGAGGGAGTTCTTCCACAAACCCCAAGAGGCCAACAACGAACACAATGAGACAGCCAATGAACCGGAACAGCCGACAGAGAAATCCGCAGTGCATCCGAAGAGGAAAGAGTCGAATTGGACTCCTCCAGAAGGCCGCTGCCCTCGACTTGACATGTATGCCCAAGCCGTCAGGAGGTGCGTCAACACCAAATTCATCAGCCGCACTCACAAGACAGCCCCGAACATCACCCAAGCACATCGTAACGCCATCCACGCTCTCAAGACCAACCGCAACATTGTCATCAAACCAGCAGACAAAGGAGGGGCTATCGTCATACTGAACAGAACGGATTACTGCAAAGAAGTGTACCGACAACTGAACAACAAGGAACACTACAGACAGTTACCTGCAGATCCGACCAAAGAACACACCCGTCAACTCAACACTCTGATCAAGACCTTTGATCCAGACCTTCAGAACACCCTCCGTGCTCTCATCCCACGTACTCCCCGCGTTGGAGATCTCTACTGCCTCCCGAAGATACACAAGGCAAACACACCCGGCCGTCCCATCGTATCGGGCAATGGGACCCTGTGCGAGAACCTCTCCGGCTATGTCGAGGGCATCCTGAAACCCATTGTACAAAGAACCCCCAGCTTTTGTCGCGACACGACGGACTTCCTACAGAAACTCGGCACACATGGAGCAGTTGAACCAGGAGCACTCCTAGTCACAATGGATGTCTCGGGACTCTACACCAGCATCCCCCATGACGATGGCATTGCTGCAACGGCCTCAGTGCTCAGCGCCAACAACTGCCAGTTTCCAGATGCAATTTTACATCTCATCCGCTTCATCCTGGACCACAATATCTTCACCTTCAACAACCAGTTCTTCATCCAGACACACGGAACAGCCATGGGGACCAGATTCGCACCTCAATATGCCAACATCTTCATGCACAGGTTCGAACAAGACTTCTTCACCGCACGGGACCTTCAACCGATGCTATACACTAGATACATCGATGACATTTTCTTCCTTTGGACTCATGGTGAACAATCACTGAAACAACTCCATGATGACATCAACAAGTTCCATCCCACCATCAGACTCACCATAGACTACTCTCCGGAATCGGTTGCATTCTTGGACACACGCATCTCCATTAAGGACGGTCACCTCAGCACCTCACTGTACCGCAAGCCCACGGATAACCTCACGATGCTCCACTTCTCCAGCTTCCACTCTAAACACGTTAAAGAAGCCATCCCCTACGGACAAGCCCTCCGTATACACAGGATCTGCTCGGATGAGGAGGATCGCAACAGACACCTCCAGACACCTCCTGAAAGATGCCCTCATAAAAACAGGATATGGCGCTCGACTCATTGATCAACAGTTCCAACGCGCCACAGCGAAAAACCGCACCGACCTCCTCAGAAGACAAACACGGGACACAGTGGACAGAGTACCCTTCGTTGTCCAGTACTTCCCCGGAGCGGAGAAGCTACGGCATCTCCTCCGGAGCCTTCAACATGTCATTGATGAAGACGAACATCTCGTCAAGGCCATCCCCACACCCCCACTTTTTGCCTTCAAACAACCGCACAACCTCAAACAGACCATTGTCCGCAGCAAACTACCCAGCCTTCAGGAGAACAGTGACCATGACACCACACAACCCTGCCACAGCAACCTCTGCAAGACGTGCCGGATCATCGACACAGATGCCATCATCTCACGTGAGAACACCATCCACCAGGCACACGGTACATACTCTTGCAATTCAGACAACGTTGTCTACCTGATACGCTGCAGGAAAGGATGTCCCGAGGCATGGTACATTGGGGAAACTATGCAGACGCTGCGACAACGGATGAATGAACACCGCTCGACAATCACCAGGCAAGACTGTTCTCTTCCTGTTGGGGAGCACTTCAGCGGTCACGGGCATTCGGCCTCTGATATTCGGGTAAGCGTTCTCCAAGACAGCCTTCGCGACACACGACAGCGCAGAGTCGCTGAGCAGAAACTGATAGCCAAGTTCCGCACACACGAGGATGGCCTCAACCGGGATCTTGGGTTCATGTCACACTATTTGTAACCCCCACAGTTGACTGGACCTGCAGAGTTTCACTGGCTGTCTTGTCTGGAGACAATACACATCTTTTTAGCCTGTCTTGATGCTCTCTCCACTCACATTGTTTTGTTTCTTAAAGACTTGATTAGTTGTAAGTATTCGCATTCCAACCATTATTCATGTAAATTGAGTTTGTGTCTTTATATGCTCTGTTTGTGAACAGAATTCCCACTCACCTGAAGAAGGGGCTTAGAGCTCCGAAAGCTTGTGTGGCTTTTGCTACCAAATAAACCTGTTGGACTTTAACCTGGTGTTGTTAAACTTCTTTCTCTGTAACCTGCCACTTCCCTCCGCACTGTCTGCAACTCCACCGACTTCAGTGTCATCCGCAAATTTACTAATCCATCCTTCTATGCCCGCATCCAGGTCATTTATAAAAATGACAAACAGCAGTGGCCCCAAAACAGATCCTTGCGGTACACCACTAGTAACTGAACTCCGGGATGAATATTTCCCATCAACCACCACCCTCTGTTTTCTCACAGCTAGCCAATTCCTGATCCAAACCACTAAATCACCCTCAATCCCATGTGTCCGTATTTTCTGCAAAAGCTTACCATGGGGAACCTTATCAAACGCTTTGCTGAAATCCATACACACCACATCAACCGCTTTACCCTCATCCACCTCTTTGGTCACCTTCTCAAAGAACTCAATAAGGTTTGTGAGGCACGACCTACCCTTCACAAAACCGTGCTGACTCTCCCTAATCAAATTATTCCTTTCCAGGTGATTATCATAGAAACCCTACAGTGCAGAAGGAGGCCACTCGGCCCATCAAGTCTGCACCGACCACAATCCCACCCAGGCCCGACCCCCACATATTTACCCGCTAATCCCTCTAACCTATGCATCTCAGGACTCTAAGGGGCAATTTTTAACCTGGCCAATCAACCTAACCCGCACATCTTTGGACTGTGGGAGGAAACCGGAGCACCCGGAGGAAACCCACGCAGACACGAGGAGAATGTGCAAACTCCACACAGACAATAACCCGAGCCGGGAATCGAACCCGGGACCCTGGAGCTGTGAAGCAGCAGTGCTAACCACTGCGCTACCGTGCCGCCCTGAGATAGATTATAAATCCTATCTCTTATAATCCTTTCCAAAACTTTGCCCACAACAGAAGTAAGGCTCACTGGTCTATAATTACCATGGTTGTCCCTACTCCCCTTCTTGAACAAGGGGACAACATTTGCTATCCTCCAGTCTTCTGGCACTGTTCCTGTAGACAATGACGACACAAAGATCAAAGCCAAAGGCTCTGCAATCTCCTCTCTCGCCTCCCAGAGAATCCGAGGATAAATCCCATTCGGCCCAGGGGACTTATCTATTTTTACCCTTTCCAGAATTGCTAACAACTCCTCCTTATGAACATCAATCCCATCCAGTCCAACAGCCTGCATCTCAGTACTCCCCTCGACAACACTGTCCCTCTCCTGTGTGAATACCGATGAAAAATATTCATTTAGTGCCTCTCCCATCTCTTCAGACTCCACGCACAACTTCCCACTACTGTCCTTGACTGGCCCTAATCTTACCCTAGTCATTCTTTTACTCCTGACATACCTATAGAAAGCTTTAGGGTTTTCCTTGATCCTACCTGCCAAAGACTTCTCATGTCCCCTTTTGGCTCTTCTTAACTCTTTCTTTAGGTCTTTCCTGGCTAACTTGTAACTCTCAAGTGCCCTAACTGAGCCTTCACGTCTCATCTTAACATAAGTCTCCTTCTTCCTCTTCACAAGAGATTCAACCTGTTAAGTAGACCACGGTTCCCTCACACGTCTGCTTCCTCCCTGCCTGACAGGTACATATTTATCAAGGACGCGTAGCAGCTGTTCCTTGAACAAGCTCCACATTACAATTGTGCCCATCCCCTGCAGTTTCCTTCCCCAACCTATGCCACCTAAATCTCGCCTAATCGCATCATAATTTCCTTTCCCCCAGCTATAACTCTTGCCCTTTGGTATATACCTATCCCTTTCCATTGCTAAGGTAAACGTAATCGAATTGTGGTCACTGTCACCAAAGTGCTCACCTACACGACACACACACCCACATACACAACACACACACACCCACATCCACCCACCCCCCCCAAACACCCATCATCCACCCAGCCCCCCCCAAACACCCATCACACACACACACCCATACACCCATCACACACACACACCCATACACCCATCACACACACACACCCATCTCACACACACACACCCATACACCCATCTCACACACACACACCCATACACCCATCACACACACACACACCCATACACCCATCACACACACACACCCATACACCCATCACACACACACACCCATACACCCATCACACACACACACCCATACACCCATCACACACACACACCCATTACACACACACACCCATACACCCATCACACACACACACCCATACACCCATCACACACACACACCCATACACCCATCACACACACACACACCCATCACACACACACACACACCCATACACCCATCACACACACACACCCATACACCCATCACACACACACACCCATACACCCATCACACCCATCACACGTACACACCCATCACATGCACACACCCATACACCCATCACACACACACACCCATACACCCATCACACACACACACCCATACACCCATCACACACACACACCCATACACCCATCACACACACATCACACCCATACACCCATCACACACATCACACACATCACACACACCCAAACACACCCAAACACACACACACACCCAAACTCACACCCAAACACACACACACACCCAAACTCACACCCATCCACACACACACACACACACACCCACGGACACACACACACCCACCCAGACACACACAAACATACCCATACACACACATACACACACCCAAACACACACACACACACACACGGACACACACACACACCCATACGCACACACGCCCATACGCACACACACCCATACGCACACACACCCATACGCACACACACCCATACGCACACACACCCATACGCACACACACCCATACGCACACACACCCATACGCACACACACCCATACGCACACACACCCATACGCACACACACACCCATATACACACACACACCCATATACACACACACACCCATATACACACACACACCCATATACACACACACACCCATATACACACACACACCCATATACACACACACACCCATATACACACACACACCCATATACACACACACACCCATATACACACACACACCCATATACACACACACACCCATATACACACACACACCCATACTCACACACACACCCATACTCACACACACACCCATACTCACACACACACCCATACTCACACACACACCCATACTCACACACACACCCATACTCACACACACACCCATACTCACACACACACCCATACACACACACACCCATACACACACACACACACCCATACACACACACACACACCCATACACACACCCATATACACACACACATCCATACACACAGACACACACACACCCACACACACACACACACACCCATACCCATACACACACCCATATACACACACACATCCATACACACAGACACACACCCACACACACACACCCACCCATACACACACACACCCATACACCCACACACCCATACACCCACACACCCACCCATACACACACACCCATACACACACACACCCACCCATACACACACACACCCATACACACACACACCCATACACACACACACCCATACACACACACACCCATACACACACACACCCATACACACACACACACCCATATACACACACACACCCATACACACACACACCCATACACACACACACCCATACACACACACACCCATACACACACACACACCCATACACACACACACACCCATACACACACTCACACCCATACACACACTCACACCCATACACACACACACACCCATACACACACACACACCCATACACACCCACACACCCATACACACACACACACACCCATACACACACACACACCCATACACACACACACACACACCCATACACACACACACACACACCCATACTCTCACACACACCCATACACACACACACCCACATGCACACACACACACACATGCACACACACACACCCATGCACACACACACACCCATGCACACACACACACCCATGCACACACACACACCCCCACACACACATACACACACACCCATACATACACACACACACACCCATACGCACACACACACCCATACACACACCCATACACACACACACACCCATACACACACACACACCCATACACACACACACCCACACCCATACACACACACACCCACACCCATACACACACACACCCACACCCATACACACACACACCCACACCCATACACACACACACCCACACCCATACACACACACACCCACACCCTTACACACACACACACCCTTACACACACACACACCCTTACACACACACACACCCTTACACACACACACACCCTTACACACACACACACCCACCCATATACACACACAAACCCACACACACACAC